>NC_086366.1:26680684-26873184 GCF_036324505.1 Eleginops maclovinus | reverse complement strand
TGAGGGTAGGAACAAAAATGGCCCAGTAGACAGAGAGCTTTACCTTCTGGCTCAGCTCTCTTTTCGTCACAACGGTGCGGTAAAGCGACTGCAGTACCACTCATGCTGCTCCGATTCTCCGGCCCATCTCACGCTCCATTGCTCCCTCACTCGAGAACAAGACCCCGAGATACTTGAACTCCTTCACTTTGGGTAAGGCTTCATTCCCTACCTGGAGTGGACAGTCCATCGGTTTCCTGCTGAGGACCATGGCCTCAGATCCCAGCCGCTTCACACTCGGCCGCGAACCAATCCAGTGAGTGCTGAAGGTCACAGACCGATGAAGCCATTAGGACCACATCATCTGCAAAAAGCAGTGGTGCAATCCTTAGCCCACCGAACTGTAGACCCCCTCCCCGACGACTACGCCTCGAAATCCTGTCCATGAATATCACAAACAGGATTAGTGACAAAGCGCAGCCCTGGCGGAGGCCAACCCTCACCGGAAATCGGTCAGATGTGCTACCGAGGACCCGGACACAGCTCTTGTTTTGGGAGTACAGAGATTGGATGGCCCTGAGTAGAGACCCCCTCACCCCATACTCGGTCATACGCCTTCTCCAAATCCACAAAGCACATGTAGACCGGATGAGCGTACTCCGAGGCCCCCTCCAGGATCCTTGCGAGAGTAAAAAGCTGGTCCGTCGTTCCACGACCAGGACGAAATCCGCATTGTTCCTCCTCAATCTGAGGTTCGACAATCGGCCTTTCCAGCACCTTAGAGTAAACTTTCCCGGGGAGGCTGAGTAATGTGATGCCTCCGTAATTGGCACACACCCTCGATCCCCCTTTTAAAAAAGGGGAACCACCACCCAGGTCTGTCACTCCTTCGGTACTGTTTCCGACTTCAACGCAGTGTTGATGAGACGTGTCGACCATGACAGTCCCTCAACACCCAGAGCCTTCAGCATTTCTGGGCGGATCTCATCCACCCGTGGGGCTTTGCCACTGTTGAGTTGTTTAACTACCTCAGTGACTTCCCCCGTGAGATTGGAGTTGATCCCCCTTCATACTCCAGCTCCGCCTCTAACATAGAGGGCGGAGTTGTTGGATTCAGGAGTTCCTCAAAGTGCTCCTTCCACCGCCCTAACACACTATCAGTTGAGGTCAACAGCGTCCCATCCTTACTGTACACAGCTTGGATGGTTCCCTGCTTCCCACTCCTGAGGTGTCGGATGGTTTTCTAGAAGAACTTTTGTGCCGACTGAAAGTCCTTCTCCATGGCTTCTCCGAACTTGTCCCACACCTGCTGGTTTACCTTCGGGCCTGCCAATATCTTGCAACTGCGTCAGGAGTACCCAGGGATAACATATCCCGGAAGGCCTCCTTCAACAGTCGGACGGCTTCCCTGACCACCGGTGTCCACCAGGAGGTTCGAGAGTTACCGCCCCTTGAGGCACCTAAGACCTTGAGAGCACAGCTCCCCGCTGCAGCTTCGCCAATAGAGGCTTTGAACACCGCCCACTCTGGTTCAATGTCCCCAGCCTCCTGGACTTGGGATTCCTCCAGACGTTCCCAGTTCACCCACACTACACGTTTGGGCTTACCAGGTCTGTCCAGAGACTTCCCCTGCCACTCGACCCAACTTACCACCAGATGGTGATCAGTTGACAACTCCGCCCCTCTCTTCACCCGAGTGTCCAAAACATGCGGCCTCAGGTCCGATGATACGATAACAAAATCAATCATGGACCTTCTGCCTAGGGTGCTCTGGTACCACGTACACTTATGAGCATCCTTATGTTCAAACATGGTGTTTGTTATGGCCAACCCATGACTAGCACAGAAGTCCAGTAACAAACCACCACTCCGGTTTAGATCAGGGGGGCCATTCCTCCCAATCACGCCCCTCCAAGTGTCTCCATCATTGCCCACGTGTGCGTTGAAGTCTCCCAGCAAGACTAAGGAGTCCCCTTCAGGAGCCCCATACAGGACTTCTTTCAGGGTCTCCAAGAAGGCCGAATACTCTGAACTGCTGTTTGCTGCATAAGCACACACAACAGTCAGAGTCCCCCCCCCCCATAACCCGCAGGCGTAGGGAGGCGACCCTCTCGTCCACTGGGGTAAACTCCAACAAAGCGGCACTCAACCGGGGGCTTGTCAGTATCCCCACACCCGCTCGGCGCCTCACACCTTGGGCAACTCCGGAGAAGAATAGAGTCCAACACCTATCAAGAAGTAAGGTTCCAGAGCCGACGCTGTGCTTAGAGGTGAGCCCCACCAGATCCAACTGGTAACGCTCCACCTCCCGCACAAGCTTTGGCTCCTTCCCCCCCAGAGAGGTGACGTTACACGTCCCCAAAGCCAGCTTCTGCCGCCCGGGTCTTGTCCGTCGAGACCACACAAATACACACTATCGTAATTTCCATAGAAATTCATAAAAGATTTTTACAATTCCAGCATAAAATGTTGTCATGTACTGGTTTAATAACTGATTATAAGTTAAATAAACGTTGAGATTTGAGAGATTTCAGATGAACGAACTGACCATAAAGTGTACATGAAGCAATATATATAGTAGGGGGTCCCTGCTCCATCCCTCCATCAGTTTGGGGATCCATGGCCTGAACCATGGTTGAAGGAGTGCTTGGAGTCCTTACGTTGTGTGTTCAAGACATGCGTTAATCTTCTCCAAGAGAAAATCTCTTCCCCAGAGTGACTACATTAGTTTAATTCAAAATGGCTGAAATTAAAAGTTCAGGTCAGGTTTTCCTTTTAATGCTAAACTCTAATATTTAGCTGCATAAATGCTTTTTGTCTTTCAACTGGTTCCCACCTGTCTATCACTTTTTGCTCCTTCTTCCCTCAACATGGACACGTACAGTAACACCACCCACCGGCATACACCACCCAGTCTACCTGGTTCGGGTCCTCAACCATTTTACAGTCTGCTCACAACAGCAAATATGTGAATGAAGAGTGAAATTAAAACTAAAATAAAAATCTAGAGATTAATGGAGCATCATTTGCAGAAGCAGGTTTCATGGGGAAAGTGTTATTGTCCTGCCTTCAAATGGGCATGTACATGTTTTAACGGCACTAAGAAATGTCATGAGTGCCCTCGCTTGAGTGGTGACCTTCAGACAGCAGGTGATGGACTGCTCCAATAGCCGCTGCTGTAGCTGCTGGTCACTTCAGGACATTTGTTTAAATGTTTTATTCAAATTTTTGTATCTTTTATCATCATTTTTGTACTTTAAGTTGTTTGTGGTGTAATACTGCATTGGGGATCTCATGGGTCTAGCACTCTGTTTGCAGCAAAGACAATAATGTTTCCTCAAACCACACTCATCAATAAAGGACTGTAATATTGCAGTTTGTGGTGATACTTATTAACAGCAAATGTATCCATATGATAGCAAGCCAATCATTACCAATCCCCCCTTAACCCAGCAACCCTGGAGAGAGACTGTCACAATGGGGAAAGCAGGAAACCAACATGTTCCACAGTGTTTGGGAGATTACAATATTTACTTTTGCCTCACATAACACTCACTAGGTGAGCTAATTGAGTGTTACACTGCAAAGACAGAAGAAACATTCAAAATAACACTGACAAGGCAGGAAAATGGAGAGAAGACAACTGAAATGTTTATCCATCCAAAAAGAGTTTGCTACTTCAGACCTGCAAGCTTCTCCTTTATCTTCTCCTGTCCTCTTCCCCTCCGCAATGGGATTCAGTCTGTACGAAGGACCTGACACCACAGGCGTCCTCTATCTATCATCAGCAATATAATCAAACATATCAAACAGGCAAGCAATATTCTTTATTTTTCTTAATATTAAAACAATCTTATGGCAGGGACAAAAACAACACGTAATGTTTGGGTATCACCTCTGTGCTAATCCTCTGTTTAGCCCAAAACAATACATTCATCCATATATTTTGCATGATCCTTTGATGATGCTTTTTGGGGTTTGCCTTTCCCTGGTGTGTGATATGGATTTCTGTGGAAGCAAATGGTCTGCAAAGGCTAAAATCGGTTGGGACATCTTTAAGTGGTTGACTAATCACATTAGAGCTACCAGCTCACCAATCAGAGCAGACTGGCCTCTGGTTTCAGACAGAGGGTGACAAGAGGTGCTGCAGCACAGACAGTATGACAAAAATAAAGAGCTTTTTGAACATTAAAGCATGGAGACATGTCCCAGGAGAGGACTCTTTAAAGTAGAGACACCACATACTGATATACACCTGAACATCAGCAGGAGAGGACTCTTTAAAGTAGAGACACTACATACTGATATACACCTGAACATCACCAGGAGAGGACTCTTTAAAGTAGAGACACTACATACTGATATACACCTGAACATCAGCAGGAGAGGACTCTTTAAAGTAGAGACACTACATACTGATATACACCTGAACATCAGCAGGAGAGGACTCTTTAAAGTACAGACACTACATACTGATATACACCTGAACATCAGCAGGAGAGGACTCTTTAAAGTAGAGACGCTACATACTGATATACACCTGAACATCAGCAGGAGAGGACTCTTTAAAGTAGAGACGCTACATACTGATATACACCTGAACATCAGCAGGAGAGGACTCTTTAAAGTAGAGACGCTACATACTGATATACACCTGAACATCAGCAGGAGAGGACTCTTTAAAGTAGAGACGCTACATACTGATATACACCTGAACATCAGCAGGAGAGGACTCTTTAAAGTAGAGACACTACATACTGATATACACCTGAACATCAGCAGGAGAGAACTCTTTAAAGTAGAGACACTTCATACTGATATACACCTGAACATCAGCAGGAGAGAACTCTTTAAAAAAATACTTTTATATTCAACAAGAATAACCTGAAACCAAGGAAATCAATAAAAGTAATTATTTGCTTGGGAAATGTATTAGCTGTAAAAAATATGAAAATTCTCCCGTGTTGTCCTTTAATATGAGCCCATTGTGCTCTTTGTTTATTATTATCTTTGGGTGGAATAAGAGTGGGGGGAGATCCTGCGTCCTGTCGTGTGTCTCTCTGTTTGCAGCTAACCTCCCATGCTACTGAACCATCATACAGTGGGGCAAAAAAGTATTTAGTCAGCCACCAATTGTGCAAGTTCTCCCATTTAAAAAGATGACAGAGGCCTGTATTTTTTATCATAGGTATACCTCAACTATGAGAGACAGAATGAGAAAAAAAAATCCAGGAAATCACATTGTAGGATTTTTAATGAATTTATTTTCAAATGATTGTTGAAAATAAGTATTTGGTCAATAACAAAAGTTCATCTCAATACTTTGTTATATACCCTTTGTTGGCAATGACAGAGGTCAAACATTTTCTGTAAGTCTTCACAAGGTTTTCACACTGTTGCTGGTATTTTGGCCCATTCCTCCATGCAGATCTCCTCTAAAGCAGTGATGTTTTGGGGCTGTCGCTGGGCAACACAGACTTTCAACTCCCTCCAAAGATTTTCTATGGGGTTGAGATCTGGAGACTGGCTAGGCCACTCCAGGACCTTGAAATGCTTCTTACGGAGCCACTCCTTCGTTGCCCTGGCGGTGTGTTTGGGATCATTGTCATGCTGAAAGACCCAGCCACGCTTCATCTTCAGTGCCCTTGCTGATGGAAGGAGGTTTTCACTCAAAATCTCACGATACATGGCCCCATTCATTCTTTCCTTTACACGGATCAGTCGTCCTGGTCCCTTTGCAGAAAAACAGCCCCAAAGCATGATGTTTCCACCCCCATGCTTCACAGTAGGTATGGTGTTCTTTGGATGCAACTCTGCATTCTTTCTCCTCCAAACACGACGAGTTGAGTTTTTACCAAAAAGTTCTATTTTGGTTTCATCTGACCATATGACATTCTCCCAATCCTCTTCTGGATCATCCAAATGCCCTCTAGCAAACTTCAGACGGGCCTGGACATGTACTGGCTTAAGCAGGGGGACACGTCTGGAACTGCAGGATTTAAGTCCCTGGCGGCGTAGTGTGTTACTGATGGTAGCCTCTGTTACTTTGGTCCCAGCTCTCTGCAGGTCATTCACTAGGTCCCCCCGTGTGGTTCTGGGATTTTTGCTCACCGTTCTTGTGATAATTTTGACCCCACGGGGTGAGATCTTGCGTGGAGCCCCAGATCGAGGGAGATTAGCAGTGGTCTTGTATGTCTTCCATTTTCTAATAATTGCTCCCACAGTTGATTTCTTCACACCAAGCTGCTTACCTATTGCAGATTCAGTTTTCCCAGCCTGGTGCAGGTCTACAATTTTGTCTCTGGTCTCCTTTGACAGCTCTTTGGTCTTGGCCATAGTGGAGTTTGGAGTATGACTGTTTGAGGTTGTGGACAGGTGTCTTTTATACTGATAACGAGTTCAAAAAGGTGCCATTAATACAGGTAACGAGTGGAGGACAGAGGAGCCTCTTAAAGAAAAGGTTACAGGTCTGTGAGAGCCAGAAATCTTGCTTGTTTGTAGGTGACCAAATACTTATTTTACCGAGGAATTTACCAATTAATTCATTAAAAATCAGACAATGTGATTTCCTGGATTTTTTTTTCTCATTCTGTCTCTCATAGTTGAGGTATACCTATGATAAAAATTACAGGCCTCTCTCATCTTTTTAAATGGGAGAACTTGCACAATTGGTGGCTGACTAAATACTTTTTTGCCCCACTGTATGTGTTTTGCTCATTGATCGACTTTGCTCAAGGAGCTCTTCCTGTTGTGATGATTATATACCAGATGTGATATACAGGAGCTTTATTAAAGTGTGATAACGGATGAGACCACCTCTCCCCTTCTCTCTGGAGTACTGCATGTAGAGAGTTGATTTTAGGTTGAGTCTGCTGTGAATGTGTTGGTAAAAGAAGACACACCATGTCTGAGTAGCAGTGTGTTATCAGGCAGAGCAGCCAGACGATGGTGCAGGCAGGCAGGCAGCCAGATAAGAGGGGCAAACCCCCAACACAATACTGCGAGCAGAACATGCTGACACACAGAGGAGCTCCCAGCAGCAGCAAGGGGACAGTTGGTTTGCCAGCGTGGGTGTTGTTTCTACATTATTAAACACATGGCCGTGTTTGGAGGAATGAGAGGAAGTCATCATGAAAAACCCAAACAGTTTCTCTCAGTGTGTGTGTGTGTGTGTGTGTGTGTGTGTGTGTGTGTGTGTGTGTGTGTGTGTGTGTGTGTGTGTGTGTGTGTGTGTATGTGTGTGTGTGTGTGTGTGTGTGTGTGTGTGTGTGTGTGTGTACTCTATGTGTGAGGGTAACCTCAGATGTGTGTGTGCCCCCATGCTCAATAACAGCAGTGCTAGCCTTATCCTGCAGCAACAATCACACACGGCCCGACGGTCACAGCCACTGACCCCGGCTTTGACCCTGCTGCCATCTAAAAAAAAATAACAGTCCCCAGCCATGGGGGGGGGGGGGGGGGGGGGGGGGGGGGGGGGGGGGGGGGAGCGGGCGTGCACAGAGGAAGAGAAACATGAGAGTCAGAGATCAGGCAGTAGGGTCTCTACTCCATGGTACCAGCTCAATTGAGACTTGGGAACGATTCTTTAGATATAATTTACGGCACATTGAGCAGTCCTCAGATCCTTTACTTAAGTAATAGGACAAATACTGTAATCTCAAATGCTACGCTACAAGTAAAAGTCCTGATTTCAAAAATGTTTCTTAAGTTAAAAGATAAGCATCACAAATTACTTAAAGTATTAGATAAATGTACTTCAAGTATCAAAACAGTACCTAGTATACAGAATGGATATTTTCACAGTTTTATATTATTATGGTTACATTTATGGTTAAATTATCCTATTTTTGTTTTAGGATATAGGAACATTTTATTGTAGTTCGTAAATATTGACCAAATACATGAAGTACTGTGTAGAGTACTAGTGCAGTACTGCACAATAGCATGTCATGTGTTTTTACATGTACAAAGTAACTAGTAACTGTGAGTGTAAAAGTAAATGTAGTGTAGTAGAAGTATAAATTAGCACTAAATGGAAATACTCAAGTAAAGTACAAATATGTCCAAAACGTACTTGAGTACAATACTTGAGTAAATCTACTAAGTTACTTTACATCACTGGCAAGACTATATGTTTAAATAAAGAAATATGGTGTTAGAGATGTCTTTCTTTCCATGGGTCACACTTATGGATCAATTTTCTGGCGCAGATTTGAGTTAAACTGTCATGAGATGGTGTGATGAGTTAAGCGGCCCTGCAGAGACTTAATTTAAACAGTTTTTCCCCCCAAAACACATTTCCTTACCGCTTTATGGACACGTGGAATGCATTTTGCTAATGAATCAGTATTTTTGGGGAAATGATAATAGATTTGACTGTTTTATAGAAGAATTTGCACATTTCACTGTGTTCCTTTAACACTAAGCATCTGCAAGATGATCTGTCTATTTTTAGCCTCCACACACAAAAGATCCACAGGCAACAATCTGAACAAATTCTGCTCATGGCCACCTGTCTGTGCATGAATATGTTTAAATGGTAAGTAGAAATCACGTGTTAAAAGAAAAAGGAACACAACTTGGCCCCAAACACCACTATTGGTCAAATTCCCCACAGTGTGCCTTTAAATTGGAGATTCAGTATTCTACCTCTAGTTGTCAAATATTTTACCCCTACCTTCACTGTATGAATGAAAAAGACTTTAACTCAGGGGTGTCCAAACTGTGGCCTTGAGGGCCAAATGCAGTCCGTTGCAAATTCAGAAAGTATAATGGCCAATAGCCCAGACCTGAAACTTGTGCTTGTCTTATATTGCACTTCTTAAATATAAATGTAAACATATATTACACAGTAGTATTCATGTGTTAACAAGCCCAATATCCAATAAATTATGGTATTTAAAGTTGAAACGATTTTCTAACAAATCTTAGTTGATTAAAAAGCCCAATAACTTCTTTGCCTAACCAGCTTGAGATGTACCCTTCCTATTTCCCCTTATTATAATCAATCTGAGGCTTCTGTTTTAAGCCTGCCAACAAAAGAAATGAAACCCTACGGAGAGCTGTGATGAAGGCTGTTAGTTTTCTTAAAGCATATTCAGTTATCAAGCATCATTAACCTACATTTGATGGATTTTTGTAGCTTGAGACTTAACCTATAAGGCAAAATACCTCCCCTTCGTATGTTTTTCTGTGGCCCTCGGTGAAACAAGTTTGGAAACCCCTGCTTTAACTGAATCTTATATGTACGAATCAAAATGCTTGCATAAATCTTGGTAAATACAAATTACCGTTACCGTCAAAGTATATTTGCGTGTGTTTGGGAGTAACACTGCAGTATGAAAAAGCTGTATCTATTATTGCTTCAGAGGAAGATCCATAACATCTGATAGATTAAAAATCTGGATGAAAATAATCAGAAAGCAGGAGTTAGAAAGAATGATCTTACTGTACCCCTCCTCACATCTGCTGCAGGCTACAGACTTCATTAGCAGCTGCTAGCATAGCACTGATCTAGGACCAAACTGTTATCAGCCAAGATGCAGTGTGGTTAGTATAGGTTTGGACATGTGTGGATAAAAAAAAACAATATCTCTGTTTCTGCTGCATAGATTTTAATCCTTTTTTTCAATCACAATTGAGAGCAATGGTATCGGTATAGCTCATAAGGTAACTAAGATTATATCGGCCTGAGGAGCTAACAGCAGCAGTGAGCTCAGGGTTGCATAATGAGAGCCAGAGGCTTCTGCAGGATTCATCCACGTCTGACATGTAGTGTTTTATGATATAATGTTTGCTGTAGAAGCTCAGCAGTAAACTCTGGGATGCAACTTCAGTATGTTGTTAGTATTCATGTATGAACAGCAACCAATAAATACTAAAGCAAAGTGTCCATGGACCAGTGGTGGGCCGTCACACATCAGAATCACTGTCTTTATTACAGTTTTTCCATTAGCATGTATTACATTATTTATAATAGTCTATTCTCGTCATTTTATAGCTGTTCTCTGTGTGGTGCTCGGCTGCGCTGCGTCTGGTAATGGTTGTTTTTTAATGTTAGAGCTTTTATCCAATCATATTTCAGTCAGAATGTGTTGCTGGGTCAAATAAATCTGCCTGAGGCCTTCAGAATCAGCAGAGTGGGCCTCGTAACTTAAAACAATTGGCAATGAAACTTTGCATTGACCAATCAGATTTCGAGTTGGCAACACCAGGGCCATCCAGCAGGCATCCGATGACATTTTCACGTCCTTTGATTGGATTGTCAGCGCTAGTAAACACTAGCCTGTGACGCTACCTGCTGGCACACAGCATCTGTAGCTGCCTGCACAAGGTCAAATATTTTGATTCTCAAGTTGTTTTTTCAACCCACAATGGCTGACAGCAGTGGAGATATCAATTTGGTGAAGCTAGCAAGCCTGTCGCAGCCGTGGAAAGGGCTTGTTCGGCATTTCAAATGACTAACTACAGCGGTATCTCAGCCTCCGAGGAGCACTGCTAACTGTAACGCTGGGAATGCCTGATGTTCTCAATCCACCTGGTGTTTGGAGTCATAGAGGGTTGCAAACTTCAGTTGTCTAACCAAGGCAGCGGAGAGACACCAAAGCACTGCTGGACACTTACAAGCAACGGTGCTTTTGAAATCTTTTGGGGAAGCCCAACTCCACTATGGTGTTTGCCAGAAATATGATTGGACTTTAGCCTCCATGGCGATAGAACAGGACTTATTATTGGAACTGAGAGCTAAGTTCTGTATAATCTGTACAACAGATGACTGAACTCTTCTTGAGGAAAGAAAGGAGGATGGATTTGGTGTATAAATATTACAAAGATTGCCCACTACTGCCGTGGCCTGCAGGTTAGCGAAGTCATTCTAACACCGGAGGCAACATAATTCACTCACATCCATCTTCACTACCAAGAGATGCACGGCCATGTCTTCTCTGGGTACAACAACAATAACAACAACAACAACAACAACAACAACAACATAGATCACAGCTCACATGCTACCTGAGGGTTTAAGATTTGTGTCTGCTGTAGAATGGAAGAGGTCAGAGTTCAGATGAGGTAACTGTGCACAGCAGTAGAGGATATACCCTTATCGCCTTGATTGCAATGGACCATATGGCCAAACATACACAAACACATGCGTGCACACACACACACACACACACACACACACACACACACACACACACACACACACACACACACACACACACACACACACACAAACACGCACACACACACACACACACACACACACACACACACACACACACACACACACACACACACACACACACACACACACACACACACACACACACACACATATTTATGCTGCTCATACAGAGGCTTACATCACTTACATCAGTTTTACAGTATGCAAGTGACTCAAGCTGAGGCAAAATGTTTCCCAACATCACAAAAAGCATCAATAAAAACTCCTCTGCAGAGATGAAGTGCAGGGATGCTCTTTAAGCTTCTTACACATGACACACTTACACAGGCAGCTGAAAATCAGGCTGCCACCTCTTATGAAACAGCATCACAATTACATAAAAAGGGGTGATTACTTCTTACTACCAGACGCACTGACAACATATCACATAGTACTTTATATGTGATATTATATATATATTACATATCCAAAGTGACTTATACTGCAATACTGCAGACTAGGAGTAGTTTTTTTGCCCAAGGGCACCAAGGCATGTTGACAGCAGAGACCAGCGATCTAATGCTTATGATTGGTAGACAACCATTTCTCCTCTGAGCCAAAAATAACCTCATTTATTATATAGAAGCAGAAAGCACCCAGTTTACATATACAGCAGCTCCTTAAAAGCAAATGCTTCCCTAATGCATTAATAGAAGAGTCGATCGGCCACACACATATCAGAGTTTCTGATCAGCAGGAACATGAATCTGTTTGATCTTACACAGCCCTTGCTCAGCTTTGGTTGGTATTATGTGCAGAAACAGCCAGGGTATAGGCTACTGTCATAATTTCCATATAACTTCTTAGTATTTATGCGATGGTATTAAGAAACTGATATTGACCTTAAGTGTGTACCAGGAAATTAACATCAAACTCCAGGTCAGACATTTGTTGACCCACATATAAATTTTTCATAAAGCATGTTACTTCCTCCTCTGCGCCTTTAGGACAACAGTCATAATCTGTTCGGCGCTCTCATTTAAATCGAAATATTCAATTAGAGGATTTTACTACGATGATTAATGCTGACAAAATGACTCAACAACACAAACACAGATGCACTTATCAGGAATGTTGGATAAATATATCTACACTTATACAGGTTGGCCTTTATAACCTATTATAAGTATTTATTTGACTTTTGCGTTACCACCTTGCTGTGATGTTGTAGTAGAAATACTTCTGACAAAAGCCATGAAACACCTGCTCTAATTCAGAACAAACCAAGGTTTTTCTTTGTTCTGTTTTTTCAAATCATTGATTTTCTCTGGGCTTTAGTTTGTTTAGGAGCAAAGAGTCTGCTCAACATCAGGCCTTCTCGTTACAGAGTCTGAAACATTAATAAGTTCTTCCTGCAGGAGCCCATGGTGCTCTTTTCCAATTAATTAAACCTAACTGCTGCTGCTGCTGCTGAGGGCCGAATGAAGAAAGCATCAGCCTGTGCCAACTTAAACTACACCACACACACACACACACACACACACACACACACACACATACACACACACACACACACACACACACACACACACACACACACACACACACACACACACACACACACACACACACACACACACACACACACACACACACACACAGATATATTTACAGTACTGTGGATCAGGGCCAATGATCCACAGGTTTAAGAAGTCAGAGAGAAGATTTGATGTGGTCCCAGAGTGTGTGATGGGTCAGTGTTTGTGTGTGTGTGTGTGTGTGTGTGTGTGTGTGTGTGTGTGTGTGTATGTGTGTGTGTGTGTGTGTGTGTGTGTGTGTGTGTGTGTGTGTGTGTGTGTGTGTGTGTGTGTGTGTGTGTGTGTGTGTGTGTGTATGTGTGTGTGTGAAGATGTGACTGAAAGTGTCTGCATCTTATTAAAGAGCCTGGATCTGAGCAGGAGCACACAGAGACACCCAGCAGATGACTGTCAGCTCCCACAATTTGAGCGAAGGAAATAACCGACATTGAATTACCGGCGCTATCATATTTGTAAAGTCTCTGCACTTTTTCCACAATGCCTATTATACCTGCTAAAAAAGAATCAAGTTCAAAAACACTAACACGGTCAAAGAACATCACTGAAAAAACTGAATTGTTGACTTTAATCAAATGTATTATGTCAACAGATTTCCCATAAATGTGTATGTGCATATAAATATGAAGTAATATATTAGGTTCAACGTAATATTATGTTTTACACTAACCTCATAGAGTTATGTGAAATGCAACGACATAATACATTTGATTAAAGTCAATGTTCCAGATTTTACAGTGCATAAAAAAACTGCACCTTTTGCACTTGTTATAGTAACTTACCTTTTTTTTAAATACTTTGGGAATAAACTGTTGAAAACCCTCACAAAAAGTTTTTATTTTTTTGGCCGACTTTTTTTACGGCCAAACCCCGGGAAAATATCAAATTTTTCCCTTTTGAAATTAATTTTTTACAAAAACTTTTTTTTTTCTTTTTATTCCCTCCTTTTTTTTACACCCCTTTAAAAGGCCCATGGGTCAAATGGCCCCCAAAGGGTTTTCTTTTCTTTCCCAAAAATGGGGTTCCCCTTTTTTCTTTTTGAAAAAAGGAAAAAAAGTTTGGGGGGGGAAAAAAAATTTTGAATTTAAAGTTTTTTTTTTTTTTTAAGGGGTTTTTTTGTTTATTTGGTTTATAAGTTTTTTCGTTTTTTGGGGTTTTTTGTTTTTTTGGGGGGTTTTTTTTTTTTTTTTGTTTTAATATTGTTTTTTGGTTTTTTTTTTGGGATTCCTTTTTTTTTTTTTTTTTTTTTTGTTTATTTTTGTTTTTTTTTTTTTTTTTATTTTTTTTAAATTTTTTTCTTTTTTAATTTATAATTTTTTGGGATTTTTTTTTAAATATAAAATTTTTTAATAAATTAATTATTTTTTAGGTATTTAAAAAATTTTTTTTTTTTTTTTATTTTATTTAAAATTTTTTTTTAGGTTTTTTCGAAATTTTCAAAAAATACCTTTTTTTTTTTAATTAAAATTTAAAAAAATTTAAGGGGGGGAAAGGAAAGATATTTAAAATTAAGGTTTTTAATTTTTTTTTTTTTTATATATATTTTTAATTAAATTTGGTATATTTAAATTTTTTTATTACTTTTTATATTACGTATTTTTTAAATTTTTAAAATATATTTGTATATTTTTTTATTTTTTTTTTTTAATTTTTTAAATTATTATACAAAAATTAAACTTTTAATTTTAAAAAAATTTATAAAAAGGTATTTTTATACGCTATATATATATACTGTATATATATATATATATACGCTATATATATATACGCTATATATATACTGTATATATATAGCGTATATATATATAGCGTATATATACGCTATATATATACTGTATATATATATATATATACTGTATATATATATACTGTATATATATACTGTATATATATAGCGTATATATATATACAGTATATATATAGCGTATATATATATACAGTATATATATAGCGTATATATATATATATATATATATAGCGTATATATATATACAGTATATATATATAGCGTATATATATAGCGTATATATATACAGTATATATATATACGCTATATATATACTGTATATATATATACGCTATATATATACTGTATATATATATACGCTATATATATACAGTATATATATACAGTATATATATATACAGTATATATATATATATATACAGTATATATATAGCGTATATATACGCTATATATATACTGTATATATATATAGCGTATATATATATACAGTATATATATATATATATACAGTATATATATAGCGTATATATACGCTATATATATACTGTATATATATATAGCGTATATATATATACAGTATATATATATACTGTATATATATATACTGTATATATATATACTGTATATATATATACAGTATATATATATACAGTATATATATATACTGTATATATATACAGTATATATATAAGACGAACATGAAAAAAGGATTGTATATATTTTACTGTTTTTACAAATATTGTTTTTGCTTATAGTATTACAGTATACTATATATATATATATATATATAGTATATAGTATGATACTATTATTATCCACTATACTATATATACAGTATATATATATATATATATATATATATATAGTACATTTATAAAAACTGTCAAATATATACAATCCTTTTTTCATGTTCGTCCTCTGAATGAGTTTGGCTGTGTGGATGTGAGAGAAAGAGTGGGCGAGACTGACTGACAGAAATTGAGTGAGAGAGGACTTCACTTCCTATAGCCAAGACTAAACCAAACACACACACACACCGACACACACACACACACACACACACACACACACACACTAGGGGGACAGCTTGTGGCACAGTTCCTGGACTCTCACCAATGACGGCATGTGGGTGGACCAGTGGGGTGTGTGTGTGTGTGTGTGTGTGTGTGTGTGTGTGTGTGTGTGTGTGTGTGTGTGTGTGTGTGTGTGTGTGTGTGTGTGTGTGTGTGTGTGTGTGTGTGTGTGTGTGTGTGTGTGTTTGTTTGAAAATGTACGTAGGTATATATCTATAAATTAAAAGGATGACACATTTTCAAATCAAACAATACAATAGAAGGCAAGAAGCAAGAAATTGTTGGTCACACGGTATGTTTTCATCCACCTGTTTTCATGCGCACTTTCAATTTGCACATGAATAAACCTAATAATTGATTTTTTACACAAAGCAAGAGAAGAGAAACATTTTTTTGATAGCTTCACACAGATCGGATGTAACCTATGATAATACAACCAATAATACATGAAACAAACACAAATGTCATATTTCTAAACAGTTTCAACACTGTTTGACCCTTTGAGGTTTTTAATTACAAAACCATCAGTTCATAGTATTTCCTTTTGCCATTCTTTGATATTCTGCTAGAATGTGTAATCCATTTTTAAATAAACCTGCTCACAGCGAAAATACATTTGGGTCTTTTTTTTTTCAGTTTAAGACTATACAAAATAAATCTAAAATCCCTTTTTGAACATCCAACACTTGCTTGAAATCAGCCATGAACTCCGATAGTGGGTTAGGGTTTCACAGCAGAGGAAATGTCATGAAAAAGTCCACAGAATGTCTAAAACAACTCCTGCAGCACAATCTGCTGCAATTCTGGATCCCTACCAACTATTTCACAACTCCACAGTTTCAGTACCTTCAGAGAAATGGTTCTTCACCAATATTGAGTTGGAAACTACATAGAATACCATGACTGGTCTGGACTTCGATGGAATGTTCTTTTCTGCTTGGATATACTGTATTTTATATATTGTTTTCTTATGTTAACGGCAGCAGAATGAAGAGGCAGGGGTTGTGTGGGGCAGCTATCTCTCTGTAATACACCCACAATACATTACTTGTTGCCTTCAAACACATTTAAAAATACTCTTTTTTTGTATGAAATGATTCAGAGGTTGAACTTTTTGAATGAAGGGCAAGGTTTTTCAGGTGATTTAACAAAGATATCTTGATATGTTGAGACAATTGGTATGCATCAAAACATTTCAGAATGTGTGGGAGTAAATGCTTTCTTAATGCTCTTAATGATGATTTTCATGTATTGGCTTGTTTTATGTTCATTTGATTCTTTTTTCTTTTTAAAGACTGTTTTTAAATGCCATTCTGCACTATTTCTTCATTTTTGTAAAGCACTTTTGAATTGCCTGGTGTAGAAAGGTGCTGTATAAATAAACGTGCCTCGCCCAGCAGGAAATCATCAGAAAAATACACTTTTAAAACCGCATGGACACACACCGTATCTGTAAGAAACTGCATTCCTGAAGAGAAAACAGCCTGGGTCATGCATATAGCACTTCTCATTCATATTTATAGGCTGTAGAAACAAAGAGAGAGTGGGGTGAGGTCAAATATATAAGTTATAAAGGTGAGGAAGGGGTAATAACTTGATTCAACGCAAATTGAATAAATTAGAGGGCAAGACAGAGGGAAGGCCAGAGGGAGAGAGGAGGGCAAAGGTTAAGTGTGAAGGCGGTGGAAGAAGAGGAATGACTTTAACATTAGAGACATTGGAGTGACGAGTGAGAGGAATCTCAACGAGAACGTGCCGTGCTTACTCAGGTGGTTATTTGACCTGCGAGCAATGAAAGTAGAATATAGATACATGAGCTCACCGTGCAGCTCAGCTCAGTTCAACCCACGATGCACTACTGGTGTAAAAGTTGACTCGCATGCATAAAATCAATTTCTCCCTGACAGTGTATGTCAGGGGTATTCAAGAAAACTATGAGAAGGTCCAGTTCAAATACATTTCCTCAAGCAGAGGTCCGGAACATCATATGTCTATTTGCAGTATGACGATATCGGAATAAATTGTGTTTAAAAAAATAATAATACAGGTTAAAATCATTTCAAAGAAGTTTATTAGCACTGAAACACAGGATAACCTTGTGAGGCTGCAGTTTAAATAAAAAATAACTAAATTATGTATTCAAAAATAAAGAAAGTGCTTAAGAAAAAATAGCAGCTTCAGTTTCCTTTTGATTGAACAATCTCAATATTTCTCCTGAACAAAACATTCTCAAAACATGTTAACTATTTTATGTATTCAAAAACAAAGAAAGCGCTTAAGAAAAAATAGCAGCTTCAGTTTCCTTTTGATTGAACAATCTCAATATTTCTCCTCAACAAAACATTCTCAAAACACTTTAACTATTTCTCTTACAGATTTCTCTCACATCTGTCTTCCCCCCTATCATTTCCCCTGCTCAGTGTGAGAATTGAGCTTTGGCTTGCCCTGCCAACATTTTAAATCTGGGCTTGAAGGAGGTCAAGGCCATTCTCATGCACATGTGCAGATGCTCATTGGTGAGCGTGGAACGATATTTTGTTTTTATTATGTTCATTGTAGAGAACGCTGCCTCACAGCTGTATGTGGAGCCGAACATGGTCAAGATAAACAGGGCCACTTTTTTCAGATCTGGGAAAGCTGTCTCAGAAACCATCTGGAGCCAGAAGTTGGTACATTCGGTTCTTGCAAACTGCTCTTTCAGGGCCACGTCTGCCTGGAGGTCAATCATTTGCATCTGGAGAGGCCCAGAGTTTGCCCACTTGAAGTGATGTGCGACATCATTTGAGAATGCTCTGACATCAGTGATGAGAAATGGATTCTGTATGAAGAGGGTGAGCTCCTCTCCAATGCTGAAGCTATCAAAGCGTTTGCTGAAGTTTTCAATCAACTTGTCAACAAAGTCAACAAAAGAGGAGACATCTCTATGGCCCTGCACCTGTTCTTTCACTTTTGGGAAGTGTGTGTAGTCTCCTTGCAGATCTTCTTTGAACAGCTGAAGTTTTCGTTGAAATGAGCGGACAGCTGTCATCAGATCACAAATGGAATTGTTCTTTCCCTGCAGCTGCAAATTAAGCCCATTCAGGTGTGACATGATATCAGCCAAAAAAGCTATGATATCCACGTTTTTCTCGTCATTTAGAAAGACAGAAAAGTTTGCTGCTTTCTGACTTTCCAGTTGTTCCAAGAAAGCTGTTACTTCACGTCTAATTGACCAAAATCGCTCTAGCACCCTGCCTTTGCTGAGCCATCTCACATTGTTGTGGAGCAAAAGATCATCAGAGTTTGCATTAACCTCTTTGAGAAATTCCCTGAGCATGCGATGCTGACAAGAAGAAGATGCCCTGAGAAAGTTTATGATTTTCATCATTGTCTTCATCACCTCAGCATACTCATCTGACAGGGCGGAGCAAAGGACAGCCTTATGAATAATGCAGTGGTAAGAGATGAGGTCAGCGTTGTCTTGTTTCAACCTTGCCACAGCTCCCTTTTCTCTCCCTATCATGGCAGGGGCTCCATCAGTGGTTATTGATGTGACTTGTTTTGGCTCTATTCCTCGCTTTGATAGCATTTTCTTAATGGCCAGATAGATGTCTTCTCCTTTGATAGTGGTCTGCAGGGGAGTCAGGCCTAAGAGGTCTTCACAGAACTCATTTTTCTCCCTGTTTAAGAATCTTATGTTAACTAACAGCTGAGCATTGTCAGACACATCAGTAGATTCATCCACAGCCAAGCCTACACACGGTGCCTTAGAAATAGCATCTTCCAGCTGGGACAGTGTATCTTGAGCTAGTATCTCACTTCTCCTTGTGGCTGTGTAGGCTGACAGGGGTATTTTCTCTATTTTGTCACAGAGGTCATCTTTTTCTTTACCATCAAGTAACGCCTCTGTTATTTCAGTCATGCACTCTTTGACAACACTTGCATCTGTAAAGGGCTTTTTGTGTTTTCCTAAAACCCAAGCAACACGGAGGGAACATTCATTTGCACGCTGTTGTGCGCTGAAAGCACGGCTTAATACCCTGGTGGACTGATCATATTGGGCAGTGAGACTTCGAATTTTCTGCGCCCGGAGTTCGGACTTAGGTGGGTATGATTGGTCAAATGCTTTGTGCCTAGTCTCATAGTGACGCTTGACATTGGCACTTTTAATAAGTGCCACGGTTTCGGAGCATATGAGGCACACTGGTTTCGTGTTCGCAGGCGGAAGAATGAACACGTATGCATCAGTCCATTCCGTGTTGAACGCTCTATTTTCGGCGTCTACTTTTCTCTTTTTTGAAAGCGCCATAGTGTTTGCACCTCTTCTGACTATAACTCACGCCCTGTATTCCTGTATCATCTCCCTGCGTTTCTCGCTTCAATCGCTTTTCGCTTGCCTTTCACCTTCTCTTCCTTATCACACTGCGAGTATGTCTGTGCCTGGCTGACTGGCTACAAACCTCGGCTTCGGTTTGCTCATTCAACTCGCGCTGAGTTCAAGCTGGCGATTTGATTGGCTAGTTGAACCATGTGGTTAGTATGACTCGCACGCGATTGGTTTGTAGCTTCCAATCCTTGCTCAGTGTAGTGCTGGTAAAATCACTGTTGTGTCAGATAGGGGGAAAAGTAACGCTCCGGTTTAAAATGAATTCTCCCGTCAAAATTAAAAATATTTTAACAATTTATTCCGGGTCCGGATGGGATTGCATTTGGGTCCGTATCCGGACCGCGGTCCGTTGGTTGCGGACCACTGGTGTATGTGTTTCAGAGCCTCGATAACACACAGTCTGAAACACATCTGATAATAAGACGGCTCTCTCGGCAGGTGGCCACTGCAGCGGATCTCTTTCCCAACACACACACACACACACACACACACACACACACACACACACACACACACACACACACACACACACACACACACACACACACACACACACTGTTGGTAGTTCTCTCTGTACTGTAGGTCATGAGTTGTGACTGGGATTGAGTCTCTTTTATCTCTAACAGCCTCATTTCTAGACAATATGAAACCCCCGTATCTTGATGCAGACTCTGTGTGATGCAGTGCAGCAGGATGAAAGGAGATTGTGGTTGGCTTGATGGAACAGATTTATCTCAGAATATCATATCAAAATAAACAGTTTTTCTCTCAGACTTGGCTTAGTTTGCTTAAATTAATTCAGTATAAAATACTTGAAACCTGGGGTGACCATTATGAAATGAAGCCGTATTTGATTCTGTTGTACTCCATATGTGACACCAAAGGCTCTGTGTTTGTTTTCTTGTTGGTATTTATCCTCTCCCAAAGGCGATGTTCATTTGATTTAGCCTGAGTTTTCTGTCTTCCCGTCTCAAAGTCAATCTCCTGGATCATTTTGGACATCACAGCCTCAGTCTGTGTTTCCCTGTCTTAAACTTAAGATCTGTTTTTCTTTATCCAACCTGATGAGATAGGAGGTGAAGGGATTGGAAAAGATCAGCTCAAGATCAGTTTGCTCATTTATTTGTTTGCACCAGTGTCTCACAAAGCCCTGATCCGATTTCAGCCAAACTTGTGTGATGCATGTCACTACAGAGCCCCCCCATTTTGAAATGTACAGTTAAATCCCCAAAGTGGTGGAGTTCCTGCCTGTCTGTCAACCTGTCTTCCTGTTCTGCCCCAAAATATATAAATCCCCCGTCTCCATCATGAATCCTGACACACTCATCACACACTCTTTTACCCAGCACCAATCAGTCGGATCATTTGTGTAATTAAAAAGTGTGAAGAGTGTGTGGATGGGAGGCTGGAGCTACGGAAACAGCCATGAATGTTCCCCAAGAGAGCAATCAGCCCGAGGAGACAGAGGAGGAGTAAGGAGAACAAGAGGAGGATAATGAGAGCAAAGAAGAGAGGGAAGCTTTCTTTAAAGGAGATAAAAGTGCTTTTCCTCTTTGGTTTGTTGCTCTTTGTGTGTTATTTTATTTTGTTTGGTGTGCTTTACAATCATATAAATCCCTCTTGGAAAAAAATGAATCTTGAAGTAATCTGCAGATTCGTCATGCCATACGGTGTTTAATTTCATTGACTTAAAAAAATTGTACCGTATAAGCAAATAAAACATTTTGAAAGGATAAAACACTTCTTGGTCGCTACTAGCCTTTATTTCCTCAATGAAATAAATCATTAGAAATGAGTGACAATCACAATATTCTAGAGTCCAGGGGAACTTTCTAATGTCTTGCTTTGATGAGCAATGGTCCAAACCCTATACAAGATTTATATGGACCATGCAATGCAGCAAATTCTTGCAAGATGCAAATAATTCTCTGTTTATTGGCTGATTGATCCACAGGAAACACTGACTGATGATGACAAATCCATCCTCTTCCCTAAGACCTTCCCTAAGATCTTCCAATGCTAAAACATGTGTTTCAGTGCGGGCTATAACATGTGTCCGTCTGATCACGGTTTAAACGTGCTACAATGGCACAAAACCTTTCAGTTACAGGAGAAACACGCTGCCGATCCAGAAAGATGCAAACATAATAAACATAATTAAAAACAAGCTAAAAACCAACAGAAAGGGTTTTTATCACAGAACCATAAAACAATAAACCATGAACAGTGATACTACTAAAACTACCTCGAACTAAAAGCCATATTAAAATGATAGATATTCAATTTACTTTCAAAAACTCCAATAGAGTTAGCTGTTCTAAGATCCAATGGGAATATGGGAGCACAGACTTCTTGTGTAATACTTTCAGTACTTCTAAAATAAAAGGCATTGGAGGATCTGACTGCCCTTGTAGGGTTATAAAATAAAAGGCAATCACTGATGTATGTAGGGGCCAGGTTATGAAAAGCTTTGTAAATCATTAAAAGCACTTTAAAATCAATTCCAAAAGACACCGGTAACCAGTGCAGTGATGCCAGGGAAATGTTCTTCTTTTTTTTATAAAAACACAAATGTTTAAAAACTCATGCCAGTTGATGACACATGCCAGGGTTTCCCAGGTATATTAATGGCCGCCCAAGAATATTTCGCGACCCACTTGTTTTTTTGGTTTTTCATCTGTCCTCGAGCACGACGCCATCTGTGATCGATTAACTGGTGGACAATGATCCTTCACGCTACGCCTCCTGTACCTGTTCGCTCTGCTATCGGGTGAAGGGTCTGCTAACAAGCGACAACACAGAAAGGGAGACCTTACGAGAAACAGAGAAGACAACGTTGGAATTAACGTTGGAGAAGACTCGGACATGTTAAAGTCAACGTTTCAGATTTTTCAGTGTAGTTGTGTGCGTCACTTTTAGTTTCCCCTGGTTTACGCTGTGTTTTGACCTTCTTGCAGCTTTTTTGCTTTCACTTGCATGTGTTTTGACACATTTGTGTTGTTTTTATTTGCAATGTTTTGGACCATTCTAATGCATTTGCACCTTTCAGCCACTGTAGGCTACACATCACTTCATCACATCAGGTGACTAGGGTGGCTGACGGTCAAATGCACTGCAGGGCCCAAAACACTTTCCTTTAGGAGAGACGGACTGCATTTTCAAAAACGAGTCAAATATAAAAACACAAATGTGCCAAAAAACATGCAAATGAAGAAAAATCTTCACCATCTTCACAACACAAAAGCGCTGCATAAACCAAACGCTGCAAGGAAAAAAACACTGCACATTTTTATTTGCAGTGTTTTTTTTATTTGCAGCGTTTGGTTTATGCAGCGCTTTTTGAAAATGCTGTGTATGTTTCGTGAAGTTGGTGAAGATGTTTCTTTATGTGGGCTTTTGCACATTTGTGTTTTTATATTTGCATTGTTTTTGAAAGTGCAGCGTGTTTCTCTTAATGTTTTGGGCCGTTTTAGTGCGTTTGCCCCTGTCAGACACCGTAGGAGACAGATGGGAAATACTTCATGTTGTGGCATACTGCTACATCAAAAGCGTAGAGAAACAAATAATTGATTCTATTAAAATGTTGCCGATTATAATTTCAAGAGCTGAGTTGATAAATATTCTGTTATGTAACGGCACAGCACAACAGCACATGGCTGTGGTTGTCCCAGAGCTTCTCCCAAGTGTGATCTGTGAGTGTGGGGTGGGGCGGGGAGGAAAGAGCAGCACAACACCCACTGTGCTAATAAAGGTTAAAAGATGCAGAAAACCGGACAACATATGTCTCTGTGTGTGGCTGCTGATGAGACACTCTGCTGAGCGGCCTATAGTGAGCTGTGCAGCATGGAGAGGGAAAACATGAAGAGGATGTAAGGACAAGAGGAGATGCACAAGGAGCAGGGAAGAGGGGGGGGGGAGAGGAAAGAGAAGATGGGAGGAAGCTAGAGTGAAAGAGAGAGCGCAGTGGAGATAATGGAGGAAAGGAAGAGGAGATGCAGATAGAAGCAGACAGCGAGGAAGAAGGAACGGTAATGAATAATCTATCAGATATTGAACAGGAGAAGATACGTGCTTGCTGGAGTTGTGCAAATGGTCATAGCAAGAACCAAACATAAAATGAGAAAAGGCAAACATATGATCACACTGATCTAATTATTACTAAAAGCTTCCCTGAGGGAAAATGTTGTGCCTGATTAATCCTTATTGTGATTTGTTCCATTATGTGTTGTATCTTCTTCTGTTGCTGCATCTGTGTGCTACAGTCTTCTTCCTTCAAAGAGTGATGGAGGGGTGTAGGGAGGGGAGTTGTATGGCCTCATTGAGAAAGAGGTGCTTGAGGAAGGGTGGCTGCAGATAAAACTAAGGAGCCCCTGGACAAACTGCAGAGACAGGAAAAAAGGAAAAGCAGGGAAGCCCCGCTGCAGCTGTGTGCAGGAGGATCCCCTCTCCTCTTCTCCCTCCACAGCCTGCCCTGCTGCAGCTGGGCTGTACTCCTCTTACACATCAAAAATAATGCCAGACTTCACACTGAATGCAAACACTGTTTTACATTTAAATTCAAACAGTGCTTCACTCTCTGTGCATGGTCGTCCAGCCTCAGGCTCATAGAGCTGAAATCATGAATAAAAAAACACATCAGAAATAGCCATGATGAACACACCTTTCCATCTGATACCAGGGCAAACACTACATCCTGCAGTATATTCTATGTAGGCATGCAAACACATTTTATGCGTTATATTTTGCTGTTCCTAATATATAGTGCATAAGTATTTCTCTATCTCGCTGAATGCGATGGGGACGCACAGTAACGCAACACTAGTGAACGGTGCTGCACCCCCCGGCCACTTAGCGCTGAAATATGACATTGAGTCTGGCGGTGGATAATAAGGGGGGGGGGGGGGGGGGGGGGATGAATTGTAGTGTTGCGACGTTAAGGTGGTGAAACATCATACAGCCAACCAGGGCCGGTCCTGCGCTATTCTGGGCCCGGGAGCAACATCGAGCGCGCACCCGTTGCTACCCCACCCGAACCGGCCCTGCAGCCAACCCTTCCGGACCAGAAGCCCTGCTCGGACACTGCACTCTGCTACCCTAAAACTCACAGAAAAAGATAGGAAGAAACCGGAAATGGGCAAAGCAGTTTTCAAGATAAAACCTTTTTTTTTTTTTTTTCGTCTGTTAGATAAAATGGAAGATGCAGCATCCATAGTGAAAGGAACCATGTGCTGCGTTTTCGGAATATAAAATAGAGGTAGTCTGTACTTAATGTTTAACAGGATGAGAAGGCATTGCATCAACCATCTAAAACAAACAATTGGACCGAACAGTCCCGTAATCTGTTCAGCACAATGCTTTATTCTAAAAATCCAACCGGAAGTTACGTGTTTTTAAACGCTACCTTGATGCTGGTGTAGGCAGTGAGGCGCAGCATCTCCACAGATTTACTACAACCTCAAACTGTCTCTCCAACCAGGCAGCAGACCCAAAACCATTTATACTTGGGAGACGTTCGATGTTATCACCGTGTGTCCCTTTATATCTGGACTTAGTATTACTATTATTAATAAAAGCAGACCCTGAAAAGGTCTGACAGACTTTGATTGGTAAATGTTTCTCTGCAATAATAAAGGCAGTCCCAGAACACATGTTCAGAGTTGGTGATGTTTGTCTCTTGAACACAACACCTGCCTCCACTCCCCTGTTCCCGGGCTGCAGGGATCCCTGCGGGGCCACAGAGCAGCTCCGCTCATTAGGAGACACTTTGGATGAAAGCACAGAGCAGCAGCTCCATGCAGTGTGTGTGAGCAGTGTGAGCTCCTCACACACACTGCAGCATCCTTAGTATTTCACTCACGCGCCCACACAACTTCGCGGAAACATTTGCACAGAGATGCTTCGGGGGCAGGGGGAGTCGAGCGTGGCTCTATTTAACTAGTAAGGCACATATTAATGTGACACGTCGTTATACAAAGAGACAAATACATCCGCGGTGACATTAAGGCTTTAAAGCAGCAGCAGCTCCCGGAGACAGACTGTCAGAGGTTCAGTCAGCACACAGAGCCACACACTGATCCACACAATGATCCACATGGTCACCGGACAGCAGGCAGGGAGCACTGCGTGGGGCTGTGAGCGAGTGCCCACAACAAACACACTCAACATCAGACAAAGTGTGAGGAAACGTCTCTTACCTGGTGTTCTAGTGCCAGACACGCGGAGCAGCAAGCTCTATCTGCTGTAAGGATGAAAGCGAGACAACTGTCCTCTGTGCTGCGTCCCCGCCTTCCCTCTCTCTCTCTCTCTCTCTCTCTCTCTCTCTCTCTCTCTCTCTCTGTCTCTCTCTCTCTCTCTCTCTCTCTCTCTCTGTCTCTCTCTCTGTCTCTCTCTCTGACACAGTCAACAAACTAACGAGCACTCGCGCTCCCTCTCCTCTATCTCCCCCCTCATCACACAGCGCGTGCAGCGGGCGGGGTCCCGAGAAGCACGGTTGTCCTCGGGGGCGCGGATGGATGAGGAGAAGGCTATGAAATTCGAGAGGATAGGAGACAAGGAGAGAAGAGGAGAGGAGATAAGGAGAGAAGAGGAGAGGAGACAAGGAGAGAAGAGGAGAGGAGACAAGGAGAGAAGAGGAGAGGAGACAAGGCGAGAAGAGGAGAGGAGACCAGGAAAGAAGAGGAGAGGAAAGCAGGGATGGAGACGATAGGATAAAAGGAGAGATAAAAAACATAAATCAAGACCAGACATAAATATAACTGTAATGTAAAGGACAAGAGAGGAGAGAAGAGGGAGGTACTGAAAAGTAAAAGGATGGGGGAGAAGGGATGAGCCGTTCTCAGGGTCATTGTTGTTTTTTGACTGTGACTATTTGCTCATGATCCTGTTTTGTGTATAGAAGTTATATTTAAATGATTTGCAATGAGAGAAAGGTAAAGTACAACTAAAGGACAAATGTATAAAGGAATGTAAGTGAGAAAAGATACATTAAAAAAGGGAAAGGAAAAACGACGAGGAGAATGTAAAACATAAAGAGGGGGGAGGAAGATGATTGGGATGGAGAGGAGAGAAAGGGGAGATGAGTGGTAAATGATTAAAGGAACATTAGGTTAACAAAAAAATATAGATTTATAATTTAAAAAAAGAAAAAAGGAGCAAAGAGATCCACATCCTCCACAGTCCTCTTCTGTTCTATTAGACCTCACCTTATGCGTGACCTGACATTCTGATACAGGGGCTAAACATATGGCACAAAGGATGACTTTGCAAAGAGAAGAAATTAACTGCAATTTTCACAACTTTTATGTATTTTCCATATTTTATACATTTACAAGGCAGGGGAATACCTTAACATTCTTCCCTAATAGTTCCTTCTTAAGTATGTCAGGATTACTACACAGAATGGCTAGAATGGCTAGATCCAAATATGGAGTTGTGATTATTTATACGTTATTATGTTGGGATTGTACTGGTCCGGCCCACTTGAGATCGAATTTGGTTGTGTGTGGCCCCTGAACTAAAGTGAGTTTGATACCCCCGCTCTAATACCTACATGTGGACAAGCAGGCTCCACAGTTTAACACTACCTCATTTAAACCCATGAGAGGAGATGGCTGATAGTTGAAGAGGAGGCAGGCTGAAGGCATTCATCAAAGTGGAGCGGGTCAATTACTTATCCAGCATGCCCGGCGTGTTGGCCCGGCTGAGGCCTGCTGAGCCAGCACAAACTCAGGCCTTCAATCAGTCTATTCCTCTCAAACACTACAGTGTGCTCCCCCTCCTCTCCTTCAGCTCCTTCTGCTCCTTCCGCCATCACACTCCTTTTTGCTCACTCATTCATTGTCGTAATTTATAATCAGATTTTGGTTCTTTTTTTTCACTGGGGTTTATCATGAGTGTCCCATTTATGTAGAATAAATTCAGCTCAAAATCTTTTTTATAATTTTAATACAATTCAATCTCACTACTTTAAAAAAGTGCATAATGTCAGAGCCATTTAACAAAGATGAAATATATTCTTCTGGAATGATCAGTGTGTTGATGCAAGTCAAGATGCATCGAAAGTATAAATCTTAAATGAGGCTTTACAAAATCTCTATTTGGCAGATTTTACATATTCGTTCTTGAAATAGCAGCTGTGTCCAAAACAAAGTGAGAATGAAGAGGCCATGACATTGGTGAACATTGTACACTTTTTTCTAGCAGCCCTAACTGTAGGGCTGTTTCTGAAGCGTGTGTAGCGTTGGTTATGGGAATGCTTTCCTTAGGCATAAATCCAATGATACATGTTTTGTTGTTTGAACTGATCTAAAATCACTTGTAACCAAACATAACCCAAAACCTCCTGGTCTGAAGTGAGGCCAATTGCATAGAAGTCTATGCAACCTCTGCAATTCTACCTCTCACTTAGTCATTACCTCAGTAAACATTCTCCACTCACACTGCAGAGGGGCCCTTAAGCAAACCACTGAACCCCCAACTGCTCAGGATGCCCCCCCAGAACGTCTCTCCAGTAATTCATGTGTATAAGTCCAATAATGTGTGAAAAACCAGACCACAGTGGAAATTGAATTCCCGCTTGAGGGGATAATAAAGAAACCTATTAGATGAAAAAGATTGGCTATATGACCCTACTATGACCTTTGATGTACTATAAATCTCACTAGCAAATGCCTGTTCACACACACATACACACACACACACACACACACACACACACACACACACACACACACACACACACACACACCCTTGATAAAAGTCTTCATGATATACACATGAAGTAGTGACCATCCTGCTGGATGCAGATAAATGAAGTGATGTATCACATGACCCTTCTTGCTGTGCGCTGAGTGATCATGTGGTTTTGGAGCTTATGTAAATGAGTGCATGCAGCAGTGAGAGATTTATCTATAAATACCATGTTTATCATGACATCGTATGAAGGCATGGAAGGATAGGCACAGACACATTCTCGCTGCATATGTGTGGATCAGACATATCAGATCAAACACCTGCCCTGAACCCTGGCAGGTTCTACACTCATTCATAACTACACTTCTGCTGAGTTTGAAGTAGGCGGTGCCATGCTGGAATTGCATGACCTAACCAAACACGATAAATCAATAGAAATGAATAAAGGTGTGTCCTTTCCCACCCAGACAGCTGCAACAACACTAACAGGACACTCTGACACACGTTCTTGGTTTATTAGACAAAATAATGAACAACACCTGTGTGTGGATCACTGAGTCGTTGATCATTTAGCCTTATTCTTCCTGACACATCTCTGTCTCTGTACTTTGCATTGTAATGTGGATTCATATACAATCCATACAAACATCTGTGGTTAGGTTTAGGATATCACTATGGTTTTGGCCAAAAAGAGGCATGTTTCTTTATGTCGGTTATACTTTTATTTTACATGCGATCCTTAAGTAGGTTAGTAACATTGAGGTAAAATAAGTAAACATTGACTTTTGGATGTACACGGGACACAAACTGAGCTCTCTTGGTGAAACGTCCTACAGCCATATGTAAGCATACTTTAGCTTTAAATTAGCCAAACCATTTTAAGTAGTAGACATCTATTTTATTACGATTTACCAGGTTGTAACAGGTATAGGCTTTCAGTCTGTGATGGAAGATATAAAGACTTTCTGACCACCATTTTGGAGCCAGGATAGGAAAAAGAGTGTTTCTGTGTAGGATCACACACACTCACACCTCTGCTCGGTGGAGACTAAATCAAACCAGAAGAGGGGAAAGACAGCAGCATGAGAGACATCTTCCATCTGAAGAAGAAAACCCTGCTGAGAAACAATCGAACGTGAGGCAATTGATCAACTGATGCATCTCTAGCCATGCAATCACATCAATTACAAGTTGAGTATGTTTATGTACATAAAACAATAAACCCAATCAACAATGCATTAACAAAGACGCTCATGTGTAAATGAGTTGGCTGGTGTTAATGAGGTTTTTTATTTGTACAACCATTATGATTTTTGGTGTAATCAATTTTGCACAATTACTAAATGTACATTGCATCTCAACTAAACATAGCACAAAAAGTAAGGATATATGTATTTGGTATCTTATTTCTTTGTTGTAATAATGCTTCTTGGCAACACATCTTATACCATTGGAAATCCTGTTTATTTCTCTTTCAAATGGCGCCACATTTGTGAGGAACATGCATTTGTGGGAGCAGCAGCAGAGCTGAGTACGTGGGCTGCGCCCATGAACATTTTTCCAAATCTTATCTGCCAATGCCAGACAGCTGGCTGTAGAATCTTGTTAGGTGTAGTTTGGTGATTGATGATTGAAGTCTGATGAAACAAGACATATTGGCAATTTACCAATTTATTAATTTAACTAACAGAAGCCTGAGTAGCGTGTGGAAGAACCATACACAGCCACAACAGCCTCTCCTCATGCTGCTCACCAGCCTGGTCACACACTGCTGTGGGACGGCATTCCATTCTTCAACCAGCATTTGTCCCAAGTCAGCCAGCGCGGTTGTGTTGGTCACTCTGGCACTGCTGACAGATGCTGACAGTCAGGCACGTGGTTGTCATCACCTGGGGCTACCAGAAGCTCAAAACAAGAATCAATAGCCCAAAAACGTTGGCATTGGAAGAGAAGATTTGACAATTTTTTTATGGCCGCATTTATGCTCACCCCACAAATGCATGTTCCTCACAAATGTGGCACCATTTAAAAAGGGAAATAAACAGGATTTCCAATGGGATAAAATGTATTGCCAAGAAGCATTGATACAACAAAGAAATAATCTATCTAACACATATTTCCTTACTTTTTGTTCTATGTTGCCATTGTGTTTGGCGTTTGGGACAAATGTCAAAATGCAAAAGCAATACAATACAGCAATTATTTTAAATTCATTGTTAAAAATTGGCAAAACAATTAATACTGTCAGTTTATTTAAAAGAGAAATGTACAGTGGTTGACACCATTGACACAGGAAATCATGTTACAACAGCCTAAACACTTCCATGAGGGGAAACACTGCAAAAAAAACATAAATGTACCAAAACACAAGGGGGACCCTAAAGAGTGATGCACACAGCTGGGAATGGACCACTTATTAACATTGTGAATTAAAAAGTTGTCCAACTTTCACTGGAAACTAACCTATAATGTAAGTTTAGGCTTACGGGGGAGATAGAGGGGAAGACAAACCGCGAATGGTCCCGGGCTGGGATTGTAAATGGTAAATGGGCAGCTGGTAACCCCGTGGCAACTGAACTGAGAGACTTGCTCACTCAAGGTACAAATATTGAATTCATTGTTTCTTTTATCAAGCCTGCTTGTTTCAAAAATGCATATGATTAGCCAGTCTTGCAGAAAGCAATAATATTAAGCTGAACCTAATATTTTTTATTCAAATAAATATAACATTATTGCTTTCTACTAACCTAATACAGTTATGTGAAATCTGTTCACATGATACATTTAATTAAAGTCCAGTGTATGGCAATATGGTAATTGTTCAAAAAAGGTTAATTGTGGTGGGAAGAAAAGACCATTGATGAATATATTTTGCCATTAAAATGACTAATCCCTTTTTCTACTGTTTGGGTTCTTTGGCACATGGACAGCTGGTTGCTGTTTTGGAGTGTTACAAAGCAGGCTGTTCATTTTGTTCAGTGACAGAAACATGTTGCAAAACTGAACCTTTCTCCAGCGACAGATGGTGCTAGCTTTCCCCTCAGCGGCGGGGAGCTTCTACTATCACAGTGTGTGTGATATTCCTGGCTCAGTGTAACTGCAGGGTCTGTGACAGGCCGCAGGCCATCTCCATCCTGGCCTTTCAACACCAGAAAGCATGGTGCATTGAATCCTAATCAAATCATCCCTGAGATGCTGCGAGGTCATTTCTTATTCCATCTCAGTCCTTTCTCTGACACACTCACAAATCTACACACAGCACTCTGGGAAAATAAATTAACGTGTAATAATGGGCCCTGCCAGAAAGCGTCTTGAGTGGGTGAACACTGAAGGCTGGAGATCTGTGGAGATAGCAATTGGGAGAGAAGGGGAGGAGGCCTGATAGACGGACACATAATGGGGGAAAAAGGCCAAAACAGAGAGCTATAAAGAAAGAAAGAAAGACTGATGTGAAACACGACAGAAAAACGAATGTTATGAGAGATCCAGACAGGCAGGAGGAGATCTTTGGATTGATCCTTCTGCCTGGCTGCATGTAGGAGAGCAGACAGATAGAGCATAATCTGGAGGGTTTGTCCTTCCCTGTTTATCAGCAGGAAACCTGTTTCTGTCCCAGCTGAACTGTAGGGTTGTCCGCTGTCCTCGGAGCGATCTGCACCAAAGGTCTCTAAATCTTATCCACTTGACTGAAGGCTCACGACTCAAACCGAAGACACCCAGAAGCAAGAAACATAGATATGAAGACTTACATTACATTTTTACGAATATTTCAAGACATTAGTACAATCTGTTCCTGCTGGTTGTTGTAGCGGCTGTTGACTCTGGGATTTTATTTCCTGAACACTGCATTTTTCTTTATGTGCCAGCAGGTTTATTGTTTTATGGCACAAAACATCAGCATTTTTTAAAACAAACAAAGCCTCAGTTTCTCAAAATGGCAGAAAGTAAAAGGCTGGTTGAGGAATTATTCTTAGATAATGTCCAATGAATCAGGTCTGCACAGTGTCTGGAGATACCCTTTTATGCATGAGGCACACAAGAGAGGTTCTGTTTGGGAATCAATCTCAACTGGAAACATGGGAAGGTGAGGGATGGAGTCTGGGTAAGCTAGCAGGAGGCACGACATGATTACACCAATGGCAAAAGTTCGAGAATCCCATCGTCTCTCCACTCATTCATTATTTCAGGCGTTTTCTTGTAATTGATCCTCTTCTGCATTCTTGGAAAAAAAAAATCTTCCAGTTTAAAGGCAGCCAGGACAGAACCATCAGCACACCCACTCCCTGTGAACCCCCCGGAGAATGAGCAGCTCTATCCACTCATTGGTTCAATCAGCATAACACACACTTTACACAAGGAAGCAGGCAGGTTCAAATCTGTTTGAAGTATGGTTCAAATTATGGAAATCTGCATTCTCACATACAGGTCCTTTGGGTTATCCCTACATAATTACAGGGTGGCAGTGTGTGTGTGATCTTTATAGACTCTTAGAATAGGACTTACTCACACACCTCCCCTATTGGTTTGTGGACTACCATTTTGAAAGTTTGGAACTTAACCACCGATATCTTGCCTTTCTAGAACCAGAAGTGACCATATTTGAAACATCATGTCATGTTTGTTAATTTACTCATGGTAAGTTATTAATCAGCTATACGTTAAATGTTTTGGTTATAGTCCATGTCTAGCTTTAAGTTTGTTCTTTTCTCATAGGACAAATAAGATAAGGGGTACTTTATTAATCTCAAACTGAGACATTTTTGCATCATTGCGTCATTGCACTTTGTTTTTACTTAGCTTTACCTCTAGTTTCAGATCCCTCTACTTCCTGCCATTGTGTGTTTTACCGCCTTTGAGACTGTCAGCCCCTCCTTTGATTGTTGCCACCTGTGTTCCATGACCTCTTGTATATATACAGTATATTCCTTGTCTCCCTTTGTCCTGAGCCAGTTCATCTTAGTTAAGAGAGCCAGTGTTTGAAACCAGGTATCTTTGTTGTTGTCGTATATTATGTTACAGTTTGCCTCTATATGAGCGATTTTTTGCTGTACTGTTTTATTTTTAAGTTACGTTTTGTTTTTATGTTGAACTCTGTCTTGAGTTGTGCATTTCAGTCAATACAAACAATATTTGGACCTGCCTTGCCCCCGGGCGGACGGGGGCAAGGCAGAGTATTCCTCTAGTTTAGTATTTTTGTAAACAGCTTTTTTAATAAAGCTCGCTTTAAGTTCAAACCCACATACCTGCCTCCCCTTTGTTTTACTGCACTTGGGTCCTGTTTCCCCAATCCTGACAATGCTTTTAAGCATACCCTGCTTCATCTTCTATTTTATTTCTGCTTCTCTGAAGAAAAAAAACTTTATATACTAAATGAACAGCATGCTTTAATGACCAAGACTTGAAACTAGGGATCAGGTTCACAATATAATTAGGAAAATGTTAATAGGTTATAAATGATGTTATTACGTCAGAAGCAGGGCCAAATTGTTAAGGCACATTTGATGATTCAGCGCATTGACACCCTTGGCATGGACGAGAGGAAATGAAACAAATGTTACTGCAGTAACAAAAGACTGGAGAACAACCATTTTGCAGTCTTTTTATCAGACACCGTTTAGAAAATATATGTCCTGATGTGTTGTAGCCACACTGCACTGCTGCCTCTGGCCCTCTAACTGTGCACTGGATACAGCTGATGCTTTCTCTTTTGTTCTGTTTGACATCTGGTGCAGCAGACTGAATCAAAGCCTCATTTATTCAAGGTACCCATCCATTTCATTTACTTTTGTTTCTCATTCTCAATCAGATTCAGAGCTATAGACATCCAGAGTCACCCGTTGACCTCACTGGCATGTCTTTAGACTTTGGGAGGAGTCGAGATAAATAAGGACAAAATGCAACATTTACCAAAAGGCCCGAGTTTGTCAGATTCAACCCATGCAAGACATCTGAACCATTTATAATATTATGGTAAAAATATATTTTAATATTAGTTATGTAGCAGAACAGTATCATTTGTGTAATGGCTCTGGTTTGAACGCCACTGTCTAACGTTAGCTTACATACTTTCTCCAATATAACTTTTACTAATATGTTTTCGACAAATGTCTGTGTAAGGAGAGGGTTGGATCGGAGGGTCAAACCAACACTCAGGAGACTGCTGGTTGTGTGAAACCTAAAGTCAACATTAAGTTATTTTAATTTTGGTTTCAATTCCCAACGTTCACAACGGGTTTAAAGCTGCACCTGTAATCCTACAATCCAAAATTGCCTGCCTCAGGTCTGAAGTGTGAAAAATGCTGTTGGTGGCAAGTCATAACAAATGGTGTGAAAATGGGGAATTGGTTTTGAGCTTTAAACGTCTTTGGGTTCGTAAAAGATGCTGCTAGGACTCAGCTCGGTTAGGTAAAGACAGTCCATTTAGGGTGCAATAATTGTGATTGACGTTGTAAGAAGAGGTGCAGAGAAAGGAGAGAAATAAAAAAGCTGATTAAAAGAGAAGGAGAGCATGTACACCATGTGTACTGAGAGAGACAACACAGACAACACACTTCACCTTTCAAGTGTGTGTGTGTGTGTGTGTGTGTGTGTTTGTGTGTTTGCATTTATTCATAATGTCCCGTGAATTTGTGAGGATTTGCTTGTGCACACCAGCTGGCTAAGAATAGAATCAAGTACAGAGGTGTGTAAATGACTCAACATCAGGCGGAAACTGGTTTTTACCAGAATAATCGTTCTAACTTTATTATACAGTAAATCAGGTAAGTATATTTTAAGTTTCTGTTATTATAGAAAGGTCACCAGGGTGCATCACTGCCCCATGCTGTAAATGGGACTTAAAGCATTAATGTTGTAAGTGAGTTTTAAATGTTTTAATGCACTACAGACAGAGACACCGGGACGTTCCCTGTTGGTTTGTGGACTCCGGCTTTATAGCCTAGAGCAGGGGTGTCCAAACCTTTTTCACTGAGGGCCACAAACAGAAAGACATACAAACAGGCTGGGCCCTTCACTAGAGGTGAAGTATATCGCTTCATAAGGGAAGTTATAAGTTAACAAAATCAATCAAATGTAGGTTAATTATTCTTGATACTTGAATATGCTTTAAGAAAAAAACTCACAGCTCTCCATAGAGTTTCATTCATCATTTTTCTTACAAAGAGTGTTGGCAGCTCATCCTTAAAACGAGAGCATCAGATTGCTTATAATACTTGGAAATATGAAAGGGTATATCTTACACTTAATATAGATAAGATATAGGGCTGTTTTTTACCAACTAAGATTTGTTAAAAAATGTTTTCTACTTTAATTGACAGAATTTATTTAAAGTGTGGGCTTATTACTCATGAATACTACTGTGTCATTTATATATTTAAGAAGTACAACATAATACGAGCACAAGGTTCAGTTGTGGGCCATATTCCATTCGACTTTTAGAATCTGCTGAGGGCCGATTTAAAATTCACAACGGGCCGCAGTTGGCCCCCTGGCCATACTTTGGACACCTGGAGTTTAATTTGTCGCCATCTTTGTTTTCTTCTCTTTGTCTTTTCTTAGGTAATAAATCAAGTGAGAAGTGGGATAATTTTCCCCAAGACCTTTATACCATTTGACTTCTTTTTGCAACCAGTGGATTTCCCCCTTGCTAGTTACTGTATTAGAGAATACAGATTTTAGGCATTTGTATATTGGTTTCAATTTATAGGCCCATGGTGTTTCTTGGTCTACAGGTGTTCTTTTTGCGAAGAAGTGACACAGTTTATTTGCTTGGATCTATAGTTCAGGTACATAGGGGAGTTTGTAGCTAAACTTAAATGAGTTGAGATTCAGTGCCTCAAGTTTCACAGCTATGGTGTTTTGCCCCAAGGAGTATTTTGGGCATTATGCTTATCCAGTGTTATCCAAACCTTTCACACAAGAGCCCACATGAAGAAAAAATGAATAGTCCTGGGCCGTTTAAACATAACGTGCATTCTGGATGACAAACTTCAGAAAAAATACCCATGAGATACTGTTGAGCGTTAAACATTTGATGTGCTACAAATGGGGCGAAGTCTGCGCGCTAGTTCAGGCAGTCAACTCGAGCACCAATGCTACATTTACATGTTACGCGCCTCGTCCCTCTTACAACCAACCAAACACATTCTCCTAAATCTGCCGCTCTATTCAAGCTGCCAGATCTGCCCATCTCTGCCTCGCTAATGCTGCTGCTGCTGATGCTGCTGCTTCTGCTGCTGCTGCGTTCATGTTTACGATGCTCGCCTGCCCCAACACCACCCCAGCTTCCACCTGTAGGCTTGGGGGTTAGTTATCTAATCATCACTCAATGTTCTCTATAAATCTGTGGAGTGATGAGGCTGAGCTTTGATGCCAAACTCAAACTATATACTGTTTCTAATAAACATATTAATGAAACACGGGATTTGTCTGACTGAAATGTTTCTGGTGTTTGTTGATTGTTATGTACCTGCCTAAGGACTGCAGATGGAAATTAGCTGATAGAATCTCAAATCTGGCATAAATCATCTCTTTGTTTTTCTGCATTAATGTCATGTATGCATGGTCCTTGTTCAAATAAATACATAAACATGTAAAACAAAGGGAACAAGAAACAAATAGAAGGAGGAACAAATAAAGGAAAGGAGGAAAGGAAACAAGGTGTCTGAACAGAAGCCTGCCTCAGTGTCAGTAAAACGAACAAACGGATGACTTGGAGGGACTGAAGACTGAACTGTTGTCTGTGTGGATGACTTCATGGCTGCAAAAGGGAGATGTTCTTGAATCAGTCCTCACATTAACCAAGGGTTCATCTATTTGCAACAACAAAAGTGATGTACATTATGGAGGACAATTGCTGCTACATATTGTGGAGCTGCTGTTCTTTGAAGACTGCTTTGAATCAGAAGAAAGAATGTGAGCGAGTTCTCCACCTTTGTCAATGGGACTGAGCTTTCTCGTTCCAATAAGTATCACATTATTCATAATCAGAGAGAATTTAATTAACTAACACACACACACACACACACACACACACACACACACACACACACACACACACACACACACACACACACACACACACACACACACACACACACACACACACACACACACACACACACACATATCAGCCTCCTGTCGCCTGAATCAGTGGTGAGATGGTTCGGTAGGTGCAGGATGACATGTTTCCGTAATGTGCTCCGGTGGTTTCATCATCTCCAGAGACATTCTCTCTGACTGGGTAACATATTGTTTGTGATTGGTCGGGAACCCATAAACGGTAGAGCCCTCAGCATCTGTGTGTATGTATGAGCAAGTATACATTTATGAGCTAAAAGTTTAGTAAGCCAAGAAATAAAAAAAGATAAACAGTTGCATAAGCCTGTGTTTAATTTTATACTCCTGAATAAACGGTTCTGAAAGTTTGAAAAACATTAATTTAAGCCTGTCAGTCTTAATCCCATATTTTACTTAGATGCTAGTTTTTATTCAGGTCACCTAATGAAGAACGCATTAAAATTACAGAAGAATTAATTAAGCCACAATCATTTTTGAATATTTACGTGTTATACTGTGGTGGAAACTTCTGAAGCAATGGAGACGAAACAGAGAGACCCTGGAGAGCAAGAACTTGATGGCAAAATACTATTGGGTTTATTCGGAGTAACGGCCGGAGAATTGACAAGACATTTGCAATAGACACGAGTTCCCACAGCGGGTGCCAAACCAATTCTGAAGATCTCAGGGATAGGAAGAGGTTTTAGCTAATTCCAAATGGATACTCAAACATTCTTAGAGCAGCAGACTAAACAATCTAGGACAATACGTCTAACTTAAACTGTCATCTAGGTCACAAATAAGGTTTTTACCAGGGCATGGATCCAGATAAACTGGAGCTAGCTGTCCCTAAACAATAAAGCCAATCTTAGGTCAGCATGAGCTTGTACCCACTGTGGGAACAACAAGGCTTCGGAAGCCCAGGCTGCCCCACCTTAATGAAGATAACAGCACCTGCAAGGCCGTAGAGCCAGGTCAGAGGAGGACAGAGAGAAGGGATGCAAATGAGCTAAAGATTTACAAACTTACACAAAATATTTCCTAAGAACGCATTAATTTTACAAAGGGAATTAATTAAGCCACAATCATTTTTGAATATTTACGTGTTATACCGGAAGAAAACTGCATCTGAATTGAAAATGAAAAAGCTGGGAGCTGAGTGTAAAATGTAAAATGTACAAAATGTAACATTAACTAGAAAACACTGTGGAAGGGTTAAGGTTCTAAAATGGAAACACTGACAACACCCTTACAGGACAACACCGTGAATCACAGATAGCTCGGACCATAAGCATACGCTGCTTTATCTTCTGTATAACTTTAAATGAGACCATCATTTACAAAATGAACATCATGCTGTTCCAAAAAAGACTTGGAACTGGGATAAGACAATACTCTCATCTGGAAGTGTTTGCTAAGTAATTAAACAGGGGAAGAGTAGGCCTCTGTTCTAATAGATTTCTATTCAATCTGACTTCTTTATTTAAACACTCAAGTTTCCACGTGATGGTCCTCTCCTGCTGATGTTCAGGTGTATATCAGTATGTAGTGTCTCTACTTTAAAGAGTCCTCTCCGCTGATGTTCAGGTGTATATCAGTATGTAGTGTCTCTACTTTAAAGAGCCCTCTCCTGCTGATTTTTAAGGTTTTATCAGTATGTAGTGCTCTTTAAAAAGGCCTCCCCGTGATGTTCGGGTGTATATCAGTATAGTGTCTCTACTTTAAAGAGCCCTCTCTGTGATTTTCGGGTTTTAAATCGATGTGGTGTTCTTTTTTAAAAGGTCCTCCCTGCTGATGTTCAGTTATTCAGTATTGGGTTTCTACTTTAAAGAGTCCTCCCCTGTGTTTTCAGGTGTATACAGTTGGGTGTCTCATTTAAAAAGGCCCCTTTGCTATGTTCGGGTTTCAGTATTAGTGTCTCTACTTAAAGAGTCCTCCTGCGGTTCGGGTGTTATCAGTATGTGTGTCCTTTTAAAAGAGTCCTCTCCTGTGATGTTCAGGTGTATATCATTATGAATGCTCTATTTAAAGGTCCCTCTTATTTTAGGTGTAAATCGTATTTTTCTCACTTTAAAGAGTCTCCCCTCTGATTTTCGGTGTATTCATATGGTGCCTATTTAAAGAGTTTTTCCCCTGTATGTTCGGTGTAATAGATGGGGGTTTCTATTTTTAAAGAGTCCCCCTTTGCTGTTTAGGGGATACAGTAGTGTTCTCATTTAAAGGTCCTCTCCTGCTGTTGTTCGGTGTAATCAGATTTGTGTCTTACTTTAAAAAGGAGTCCTCCCCCTCTGATGTTCAGGTGTTTTTCAGTTGTTGTCTCTTTTTTGAGTCCTCTCCTGCTGATGTTCAGGGTATATCGTATGTAGGTCTTACTTTAAAGATCCTCTCCTTGAGTTCAGGGATTAGTATTAGTGTCTCTATTTAAAGAGTTCTCCTGTATGTTTCGGTGTATATCGTAGAATTTCTATTTTAAAGAGTCCTCTCCGGAGTTCGGGATATCGATGTTTTTTGCTCTATTTAAAGAGTCCCTTTGCGATGTTCGGGTTTATCGTATGTGTTCCCCCTTTAAAGGCCCTTCCCTGCGGTTGTTCAGGTGTTTCAGTATGGTCTTATTTAAAGACCCTCCCTGCTGATGTTCGGGTATATCATATTAGGTCTCTATTTAAAGAGTTTCCTCGATGTTCGGGTTATATCGTTTGGGTTTCTATTTTAAAAGAGCCCTTCCTGGGGTTTCGGGATTTCAGTAGAAGTTCCTACTTTAAAAGTCCCTTGGAGTGGTGAATAGTTAAAGGTTTTTTTAAAAAAGAGTCCTCCCCGTGATTTTCAGGTGTTTCAGATGTAGTGTTTTTCTTTAAAGAGCCCTCTCCTGTGATGTTAGGTGTATTCAGTATGAAGGTCTCTATTTTAAAAGGTCCCCCCTGCTGATGTTCGGGGGGATTCTTGTGGTCTCTACTTAAAAGAGCCTCCCCTTGAGTTCAGGTGAATCAGTTAAGGTCTCTATTTAAAATTCCTCCCTGTTAGTGGGGTGATATCGTATGTAGGCCCTTTTACTTTAAAGAGTCCCTTCCTGCTGATGTTCAGGTGTATATCAGTATGAGTGTCCCTACTTTAAAGATCCTCTCGTATTTTTCGGGTGATTCGTTAAGGGTCTCTACTTTAAAGAGTCCTCCCCTGTTGATGTCAGGTGTTTTCCCGAAATGTGTGTCTCTACTTTAAAGATCCTCTCCTGCTGATGTTGGTGTTACATATAAGTGTCTTACTTTAAAGAGTCCCCGTGAGTTCAGGGATATCATATGGGGGTCTCACTTTAAAGAGTCCTCTTTTGTGAGTCAGGTGATACAGTTGTAGTTTCCCCACTTTAAAGAGTCCTCTCTGCGTTTTTTCAGGTGTATATCAGTATGGTGTCTTCTTTAAAGAGTCCTCCCCGTGTTTTTAGGTGTATTGATGTAGTGTCTCTCTTTAAAGGCCTCCCCTGGATTTCAGGTGTATATCAAAATTTGTGTCTTATTTTTAAAGAGTCCTCCCCTGCTGATGTTAGGTGTATTCAGTATGAATTTTTCATTTTAAAAAGAGTCCTCTCCGTGAGTTCAGGTGTAAAATTATGAATGTCTCTACTTAAAGAGTCCTCTCTCGATTTTTTCAGGGTATATCAGTATGTAGTGTTTTCTTTAAAGGCCCTCCCCGTGATGTTCAGGTTTATATCATTTTGAAGTGTCTCTATTTAAAGAGTCCTCCCCTGTTGATTTTATTTTATCATTGTAGGCCCTTTACTTTAAAGATCCCTCCTGCGTTTTATTGTAATCGTATGTAGTGTCTCACTTTAAAGAGTCCTCTCCACCCATGTCGGTGTATATCGTATGTAGCCCCTCTCTTAAAGTTCTTTCCTGCTGATGTTCAGGGGTATATCATATGTAGGGTCTTACTTTAAAGAGTCCTTCCTGCTGATGTTCAGGTGTATTTGTATGTAGTGTCCTACTTTAAAGAGTCCTTCCTGTGATGTTCGGGGGTTAAAAAAAGTATGTGGTTCTCTACTTAAAAAGAGTCCCTTGCTGATTTCAGGTGTATATCGTATTGGTTCCCATTTTAAAAGGTCCTCCCCTGGAGTTAGGTGTAATCGTTGTGTTCTCCCCCCTTTAAAAAGAGTCCTCTCCTGCTGTTGTTCAGGTTTTTATCTTAAAGTGTCTCTACTTTAAAGAGCCCTCCCCTGTGATGTTTGGTTATATATATGTAGTGCTTATTTTAAAGATCCTCCCTGTGATGTTAGGTGATTAAATTTGAGTGTCTCTACTTTAAAGACCCTCTCCTGGTGTTCGGGTGTTTTTCAGTATGAGGTCTTCTTTAAAGAGCCCTCTCCGGATTAGGTTATATCAGTTGAGGTCTTATTTTAAAAGGTCCTCTCCGCTGTGTTCAGGTTTTTAAATCAGTAGGGAAAGTGTCTCTTTTTAAAGACCCTTTCCTGCTGTTTTTCAGGTGAAATTTCGTTGGGGTCTCTATTTAAAGAGTCCTCTTGTTGTTTGGGTTTATAAAATTTTTGATTACTTTAAAGGTCCTCTCCTGGTTGTTCAGGTGATACGTATTATTCTCCTTTAAAGAGCCTTTCCCCCTGCGGGTTTTGGTGATTCAGTTTGGTCTCTACTTTAAAGAGCCCTTTCCCCTGCTGTGTTCAGGTGTATTCGTATGAGTGTCCTATTTTAAAAGAGCCCTCCCCTGCTGATGTTCAGGTGAAATCGTATGTAGTGTTCTCTTTAAAAGTCCTCCCCGGGCTGAGTTCGGTGTTATCAGTATGAAGGTCCTACTTTAAAGATCCTCCCTGTGATGTTCAGGGAATATCAGTAAGGTCTTACTTTAAAGGCCCCTTTCTGCTGTTTCATTTTGATATCGTTTTGAAGGTCTCTATTAAAGAGTTCTCCTTTTATTTTTCAGGTGTATATCAGTATGTAGTGTCCTACTTTAAAGAGTCCCCCCTGTATGTTCGGTGTATATCAGTTTTGAAGGTCTCTATTTAAAAGTTTTCCCCTCCTGCTGAGTTCGGGTGTATTCGTATGTAGTGTCTCTACTTTAAAGCCCTCCCCTGCTGATGTTTGGTGTTTCATATAAAGGTCTTATTTTTAAAAGAGTCCCCCCTTTGATTTCGGTGTATACATATGGGCTCTATTTTAAAGTCCTCTGCTGTTTCAGGTGTTATCAGTTGAAGTTTTACTTTAAAGAGTCCTCCCCTGTGATTTTCAGGTTTTTAAATCGTTGTGGTGCCCTTTCCTTTAAAGAGTCCTTTTTTGTGAGGGTTCGGGTGTAACCCTTTTGTAACCCCACTTTTAAAGAGTCCTCTCCTGCTGTTGTTCAGGTGTATATCAGTATGAAGTGTCTCTACTTTAAAGAGTCCTCTCCTGCTGATGTTCAGGTGTATATCAGTATGTAGTGTCTCTACTTTAAAGAGTCCTCTCCTGCTGATGTTCAGGTGTATATCAGTATGTAGTGTCTCTACTTTAAAGAGTCCTCTCCTGCTGATGTTCAGGTGTATATCAGTATGAAGTGTCTCTACTTTAAAGAGTCCTCTCCTGTTGATGTTCAGGTGTATATCAGTAAGTAGTGTCTCTACTTTAAAGAGTCCTCTCCTGCTGATGTTCAGGTGTATATCAGTATGAAGTGTCTCTACTTTAAAGAGTCCTCTCCTGCTGATGTTCAGGTGTATATCAGTATGTAGTGTCTCTACTTTAAAGAGTCCTCTCCTGCTGATGTTCAGGTGTATATCAGTATGTAGTGTCTCTACTTTAAAGAGTCCTCTCCTGCTGATGTTCAGGTGTATATCAGTATGAAGTGTCTCTACTTTAAAGAGTCCTCTCCTGCTGATGTTCAGGTGTATATCAGTATGTTCAGGTGTATATCAGTATGTAGTGTCTCTACTTTAAAGAGTCCTCTCCTGCTGATGTTCAGGTGTATATCAGTATGAAGTGTCTCTACTTTAAAGAGTCCTCTCCTGTTGATGTTCAGGTGTATATCAGTATGTAGTGTCTCTACTTTAAAGAGTCCTCTCCTGCTGATGTTCAGGTGTATATCAGTATGAAGTGTCTCTACTTTAAAGAGTCCTCTCCTGCTGATGTTCAGGTGTATATCAGTATGTAGTGTCTCTACTTTAAAGAGTCCTCTCCTGCTGATGTTCAGGTGTATATCAGTATGTAGTGTCTCTACTTTAAAGAGTCCTCTCCTGCTGATGTTCAGGTGTATATCAGTATGTAGTGTCTCTACTTTAAAGAGTCCTCTCCTGCTGATGTTCAGGTGTATATCAGTATGTAGTGTCTCTACTTTAAAGAGTCCTCTCCTGCTGATATTCAGGTGTATATCAGTATGAAGTGTCTCTACTTTAAAGAGTCCTCTCCTGCTGATGTTCAGGTGTATATCAGTATGTAGTGTCTCTACTTTAAAGAGTCCTCTCCTGCTGATGTTCAGGTGTATATCAGTATGAAGTGTCTCTACTTTAAAGAGTCCTCTCCTGTTGATGTTCAGGTGTATATCAGTATGTAGTGTCTCTCCTGGGACATGTGTCCATGCTTTAATGTTCAGAAAGCTCTTTATGTTTCTCTGCGTTAGCTTGTCTTTTCAGACCTATAGGTTGGCAGATGGGGTAAACACACTCCATTATGGGATTTTCTGAGTCACACATCACTTTTCTGTTACCTTCTTCATGTCTCTCTGTATCCACTCACATCTTTCATTGAATGTCTTTTTATAAAGAGTAACAGCCTGGATCTAAAGAGTACCAGCCTGGATCTAAAGAGTAACAGCTTGGATCTAAAGAGTAACAGCCTGGATCTAAATATCTCTCACTCAGTACTGCTGCAGGGCTGGGACCTGTAGCTGTAAATAAACACATCTTGATACAACTACATGTACCTATAACACACTTTCAGTTCTGATTTGATTGAAATAAGACAATAAATAAATAAGTTAATAAGTACTGAGATTTGAATCAACACTGGCTCCTATATGACTTCTTCCATTTTGTAGTCTTTAAGATGATTGAATTTGTTCTTCTGACCCGCTCTTCACCCCCTTTGGACCTGGTGGTGGTTTATCTTTATTGTAGGTTATACTTATCTCTCTAAAGAGCAACTTTACTGAGACATGATCAAACCTCTGCTTCTTGGTGGCTCCAAATGTGAGAAGCATTTAGTGTACCAGACACTTTAACGGCCTCGAATTTAGTTACATCATCACATCGCTTAGTTAATGACGTGATGCTCCTCAATGACAGATAAAGGTACAGATCCTGCCTCTGGCTCCGACCATCTGTGCGGAAGTCTAGAGGAATTTACATCACTCCTGTCTGCATAGCGCTGAGGCAGGGCTCTGCGTCTCACAGCCAGTGTTTGGTACCAGGCCAGAACCAGCTGCTGCGACGCCTGGATGTTGGATCGTCTGCAAGTGTACAACATGTCAATAAGAGGTTAGTTTAAAAGCTGAGAAGTACATAATATTGAACCAGCCTTCTATGGCGTTCAAGTGAAGTGCTAGTTTAGCACGTTAAAATCAATAAGGAATTCCATTTTCCAAGTAGTTTTAACTTTTCTTCATTCATTTGATAACATTAGTAACTTTGTAGATTCCAAATAATAATCGCAAGTATTACCAGAAAATAGACCCGGGTGTTGTGTTGCTTTATTGAAAACTCTATTGATTGTTTTTGATTCATCTTAAGCTACCCATCAGTATACCATTGTACACTCTAAAGTGACGCATTATGCATCACTAATTATAACTCCTTGTTATGTGTGTGTGAGCACCAGGAAAAGCACTTTATAAATGTATTATTATATTTTATTGGAACTCATGAACTGGATTATGACTTCATTTTAAACCTTTGAGTATACTCATGAGACAGAAGGTGGTTCAGGTGCGTTCCCTGCCAGCACTGAGAATTACTGTGTTCATAACTTAGGATAAGGGAGGGAACCATCTGTTGTGATAACGATTCTGAACCCAAGAGCAGACAAGAGACGGTGTTGAATTGATGCAAGAGGGTTTATTGAATGAGGTGGAGGAGCAGGTAGAGGACGCGGAAGCCGGGGGGAGGGTGAGGCAGGCGAGCTAGATTGCGTGATCCGGATAACTGCAGGCAGAGGGAAACAGAGTTAGGTTGTGGTCAAAGGCAACAAGAGACGAGAGTTCGGTAGCGAGGTAACAAGGTAACAAGGTAAACTGGAGCCAGGCACGTATCATTACCACTGTAGAGCGAAGTACGATCTGGCACCGACAGCAGGGAATCCAAGGGTTTATGAAGGGGAGTTGATTGGAGATGACGACCAGGTGAGCATGATTGCAGATGACGGCCAGGTGTGAAGTGAGACAGACAGGGGGAGTGGCAAACCCAGGAGGAGGAAAAACACAGCAGACTGCTGTGACCACAACAGTACCCTCCCCTCAATGGACGCCTCCAGGCGGCCTAGGCCTCTCTGGGTGAGCCAGATGAAAATCCCGGATGAGGGAGGGGTCGAGGATGAAGCCCCGCGAAACCCATCTCCTTTCCTCTGGCCCATAACCCTCCCAATCCACGAGGTACTGATACCCCCTGCCCCGACGACGAATGTCCAGCAACTGCCGGACGGTGTAAGCTGGGTGGTTGTCAATCAAACGGGGAGGTGGGGGGGGAACGTCCGGGGGGGAGAGGGGACTGGTGGAGACTGGCTTTAAACGAGAGACATGGAAGGTGGGGTGGACGTGCATGGCTGGAGGCAGCTTGAGTGTGACCGCTGAGGGATTGATGACGGAAATAATAGGGAAAGGGCCAACAAAACGAGGGGTTAACTTCTTGGAGCCAGTTTGTAAGGGGAGATCCCTAGAGGACAACCACACCTGTTGACCCACCCGATAGGCAGGAGCGGGAGCCCGGTGGCGATCAGCAATGCGCCGGTTCTGCTCTGCAGAGCGCAGCAGAGCGGTGCGTGCGTCCCTCCACGTCCTGCGACAACGGTGGAGATGGTGCTGGACCGAGGGGACGGAGATGTAATCCTCCTGAGCAGGAAACAAGGGTGGCTGGTATCCCAGGGAGCATTCGAACGGGGACATGCCGGTGGCAGCACAGGACATGGAATTGTGGGCATACTCGATCCAAGAGAGATGGTCGCTCCAAGCCGAGGGGTTGCGCGCAGCCACACAACGCAGCGCGGTTCCGAGGTCCTGATTGGCTCTCTCAGCCTGCCCATTAGTCTGCGGCTGGTACCCTGATGACAGGCTGACAGAGGCCCCCAGCGCTCGGCAGAAGGCCTTCCACACTTGGGAAACGAACTGGGGACCACGGTCGGAGACGAGGTCAGCGGGAATCCCGTGGAGGCGAACGACATGCTGCACAAGCAGCTGGGCAGTCTCTGTGGCAGTGGGGAGCTTAGGAAGCGCAATGAAGTGAACCGCCTTCGAAAATCTGTCCACAACGGTGAGTATTACAGTGTGGCCCTTAGAGGGAGGAAGACCAGTCACAAAATCAAGGCCAATGTGGGACCAGGGCCGACCAGGAACAGGAAGAGGGCGTAACAGACCAGCAGGAGGTTGATGGGAGGACTTGGCCCGAGCACACACCGTGCAGGCAAGCACGAATGCCCGGGTGTCAGCGTCCATCGCTGGCCACCAAAAGTACCTCTTCAGGAGGGACAGGCGCAGGGGTGAATCTTCTCATCAGAAGCTGAGCGCTGGGACAGGACCGCCCCCACCCCCGTGTCAGACGCATCGACCTCCACGATGAACTGCCTGGAGGGGTCAGGTTGGATAAGAATGGGGGCAGACGAGAAAAGTCTCTTAAGACCAGAGAAGGCAGTCTCCGCCTCAGGCGTCCAGGCAAATGGGCGGGCAGGAGAGGTGAGACGGGTGAGAGGTGCTGCAACCCTGCTGTAATCACGGATGAACCTCCGGTAGAAATTGGCAAATCCCAGGAACTGCTGCAGTTTCTTGCGGGAATCGGGAATGGGCCAGTCTGTCACTGCACTGACCTTCTCGGGACAGGTCCTCACTTGCCCGCTCTCAATGATGAACCCAAGGAAGGATACAGAGGTGACACTGAACTCACACTTCTCGGCCTTCACATATAATTTGTTCTCCAACAGCCGCTGAAGAACTTGCCTGACATGCTGGAAGTGTTCCTCCTGGTTGCGAGAAAAAATAAGGATGTCGTCTAAATAGACAAAAACTGAGCGGTTGAGAAAATCCCGGAGGACATCGTTTACCAGGTTCTGGAACACGGCAGGGGCGTTAGTGAGGCCGAAGGGCATGACCAGGTACTCAAAGTGGCCGAGGGGGGTGTTAAAAGCAGTCTTCCACTCATCGCCCTCCCGGATACGCACCAGGTGGTAGGCATTGCGTAGATCCAACTTAGAGAAGACTGTAGCACCCTGCAGCGGCTCAAATGCGGAACTGATGAGGGGCAAGGCATACTTGTTCTTGACTGTAATGTTATTGAGTCCCCTGAAATCAATACATGGACGAAGAGACTTGTCCTTCTTGGCAACAAAAAAAAATCCTGCACCAACAGGAGAAGAGGAGGGTCTCATGAGGCCAGCCGAAAGAGAATCCTTAATATACTTCTCCATGGCCTCCCTCTCAGGACGGGACAAGTTATACAGGCGACTACTGGGCAAAGGGGCGCCGGGGAGGAGATCAATGGCACAGTCATAGGGGCGATGGGGAGGCAGGGTGAGTGCACGACACTTACTAAACACCTCCTCACACCATCCTCCTTTAGAAACCCTTACCAATCACTGATGTGTGTAAACAGGACTCTGTGGAGCTGTTACAAGGATCTATGGCCCAGGAAGGCCATGATACATCCCCAGATAACCTTTCCAAAGGTCCAAGTTCAGGGATGTTAAAGTAATAGAGATAGCCATTGATTCCACATATTTTCACACTGGATTCCTTGCAGTGTGTGGCCCTCAGGCTCTCGGTCCACATTGATTTTCTAACAGTTGCTGATACCAGTTCCAGCAGATTGGGAAATTACCTGTGAAGTTTCTCAGCATTGAGAGGATGCCAATATAGAGTATTACAGCAGCTGCTGGCCGAGCAAAAGAGTTTACCACAAACACGTTCTTATTTACTCCAGTGTTGCAGGGAGGCTCCCTCAGTGCAGATTCAATGACGCTTTGCAAAGTCAAACATTTCCACTGGTGCAAGGACTATAATGTTGCTTAAAGGTAAATAGTGAATAAAGTGTGTTATAGCAACAAATCATGCAATGGTTCATATGATATCCTACAAAAAGATATTCCTTATTTTTGATCTTTATGTTATCTTCAAACAACGTGTGCCATTATCTGCTTGTTACATGCTAAATGTTTTTATTAAAAAAAACTTCCATCTTCTGCTTTGTTAGTTTTAAGAAAACATTGAGTTTGGGCTTAAATAAATACACAAGTGGCAGAGTTATGAGACAAATCAATAAATACAGAATGTATACAATTACCATAGCATTCATTTAACTACATAACTACCAACATTGTGTATATTTGTGAAGAGAAACTGCAATCACCAGAGGACACCCCTGTGTACATTATCTTGACTTGATTTTGATGTATTTTGTGTTGTGGTTAAAACTACAAAATATAGATGTCATAACTACAACATCCATATACTGTTTATTATGTGACAGATTTCTTTAAATAATGTCACGCTAAAAGGCAGAACATACCGACAGTGTCAAACCCCCCTGCCTTTGGTTCTCTATGTAAGAATATGCTTGCAGGCTCAACAGACATCTGAACATACAGACTCTCTGAATTGGCACATCCTGGCCACCATGCTTTAATACTCTGTCTACACAGCCTGTCTGATATGCACTTGAGATGCAGGGTTACCGAAATCAATTGTATTATTCAAATAATTCCATTATCACTTTCAATGATTGACTGATTCTAGGAATCTAAATTGCTTTCATTGACTTAACATCACTAAAACTCTGTGGCAGAATGCACCTAAAGAATGTTTGCAATCTTGTGGACATTTATTACCAGAGGAAGAAATTTCCAAATTTGTTAAGGTACTTTGACCAGGAAGAAAAAAGAACATGAAGCATCAGACAGTGTGTGAGGGTTAAATTGGGTAAGGTAAGAGCTATGGGGTATTAAATCATCCATCTGAGCTCACTACTTCTTGGCCTTTCTGACTCTCAGGTGTTTAAAAACGACACATTATATAGTTATTTTCAAATCCTATCAGGTATCCTATCGGTATCTGCCATGAGAAGCAGGTCTTATCTGGCAATATGCAAAAGAGAAAGAACACATTTGTATTGACTTGTTTCATTTTGCCTCAAATAAACAATAGTGTGTGCTGTTACCATATTTTTATATTTTTTAGATGGTTAAAGCTACTGTTTCTATCCTGCCACCGCAGCTCAGTGGCCAACAGATGCTGCAAGGGGAAGTGTCAGTTATCGATTCTACTATGAATTATAGTTTAATCTCAGCAAGCACATTATTTGTGGGGCTACTCTGTGTGTGCGTGCGTGTGCGTGTGCGTGTGTCTCCATATGTTCCTCCTCTGAAATCCTTGGCAGATTGATGGCACTGAGTGACCTGCACAGGACATTTCTTTCTTGTTAGTCGTGAGCTCAGTGGAGCACTTCACTTTCAAGCTGTTTCCCTGAAACACACGCACACACACACACACACACACACACACACACACACACACACACACACACACACACACACACACACACACACACACACACACACACACACACACACACACACACACACACACACACACACACACACACACACACACACACACACACACACACACAATTCAATCACAATGTAGGTTGAAATGCTCTTGCTAATATATAATTCATATAGAAATCATATAATTTCCCCACACCCCGACCCCCGCCTCCCTCTGCTCACTTTAATCATGAGTATTTGTGTCATCATAAAATCTATACCTGTGCTGCTATGGAATCTTTCATCAGCATGTAGGGGTTCCCTCCCTGCTGCCTCAGAGCCGCAGCGCCCTCTGCTGCTCTCAGACAGATCCCTCTGTCAGCAGTGGAGAGGCTGGGTGTGGTCAGCTGAGGATGAACAATGAGCCTTTTTACAGCAAACATCAGAACAAATGAAATCATTTCCGATGGTAGGGATCCATTGAGTATCCCAGATAGATATCCCAGCAGCCAGGATTAATGCTACTGAATACACCTGGGATCTTCCAGCAGGACATGTCTGCAGGGAGAGAAGTCTACACCGGTTATTAAAGCTAGATAGATGTCTGCCCTTAGGCTGGACACCACAGAAGAAGAGGTGCCCCGGCTGGTCTGAGGATGTCTGCTTAACATCCCGTCCAATCACATTCAATTCCAGTGATGGTCTTTGGAGCTAATGCACCCTGGGAAATAATATTTACTATGTTGTCATGAAACCTGTTTCTTTATTGTTTCCTGTTTGTCTGTTGATCTGTTTAATGCAGGGTGCCACAGCGGTTGCTGTGGCAACAAGCAGCCTTTCCCTTGAGAGCAAACAGATCATTCACATCCTCATGAAGACTGCCAGACGAAGTTCACTGTCAGCGCTGAGAGGAAAGAACATGAACATTTGTAACTTTTAATGAAATCAATTTTAAAAAAGTTAAGGATGGATAGTGTCACGTTCACAGGTACGGATCTGAACCCAAGAGCACGACACAGATACAACCAACGCTCAAAAGGAAATGTTTATTCAAGTCAGGGACAGGCAGGCTCAAACCCAGGACATCCAGCAGTCAGGCAAACAAATCCAAAATCAGGCAGGCAGGGTCAAAACCGGACAGAACAGATAAATAGGCAATATGATAGGAAACGATGGAGAGCTTGGCAAAACACACAAGACAATCTGGCAGAGGACAAGTGAGAGTGAGGTGGAATATATACTGTGGGGCTAATAGGGGAATGAGTAGCAGGTGAGGAGGAGGGCTGGGGAGGCGAGGATCTGAATATTCTGATATGCAAAACTAAAAACAACCATATGTGTGTCGAACTTGTGACAGATAGACCGGACGTGACCCTGACGCTCATCAGCAAAATGATACAATATTATCTAAAATAATACAACATTTTAAAATGATGATCTAACAAATCAAAATGGGTATAAAAATATGTTTTATTGGCAACTTATATATAAAATATGTTGAAGCAAAGTATAGCAGAGAGGGAGTGTAAGAAGAGAGGATAACACAATGCAGGCGGGGTAGGGGGCGCTGTGTTAAGGGAAGGAGGTGAGGACGTTAAAATCAAAGGGAAGACGGAAAGGAGTAAAGAGTGAAGGGAAGGTGGAAGGGAGCAGAGACCTTGTGAGTAGAGCTCAGACTGCAGGTGATTTTCTGTCATCTTAAAAACTCAAATCTGAACTTCTGTCGAAGATCATAACCTTCTGCAGTGTTCAATGCAGGCTGCCCATCTTAAAATATATACTGATTTTAATATTATTATTATTTTTATTGGGTTTTAATTCCTATCTCATGGTATGCAGTCTATGAATTCTATCTCATCTTTGAGTCATATCTGATCGCTTGTTTGTTTTATTTGTTATGTTTTTATGTTACACATACATCTGTGTTTGAAAGGTGCTTTACAAATACAGATAATTATTATTTTGTGATATTCATGGACAGGATTTCAAGGCGTAGTCATGGAGGAGGGGGTCTGCAGTTTGGTGGGCTAAGGATTGCACCACTGCTTGTTGCAGATGATGTGGTCCTAATGGCTTCATCGGTCTGTGACCTTCAGCACTCACTGGATCGGTTCGCGGCCGAGTGTGAAGCGGCTGGGATGAGGATCAGCACCTCCAAATCTGAGGCCATGGTTCTCAGCAGGAAACCGATGGACTGTCCACTCCAGGTAGGGAATGAGGCCTTACCCCAAGTGAAGGGGTTCAAGTATCTCGGGGTCTTGTTCTCGAGTGAGGGAGCAATGGAGCGTGAGATGGGCCGGAGAATCGGAGCAGCGAGAGCGGTACTGCAGTCGCTTTACCGCACCGTAGTGACGGAAAGAGAGCTGAGCCAGAAGGTAAAGCTCTCTGTCTACCGGGCCATCTTCGTTCCTACCCTCACCTATGGTCATGAAGGATGGGTCATGACCGAAAGAACGAGATCGCTGATACAAGCGGCCGAAATGGGATTTCTCCACAGGGTGGCTGGCATCTCCCTTAGGGATAAGGTGAGAAGTTCAGTCATCCGGGAGGGACTCGGAGTAGAACCGCTGCTCCTTCGCTTTGAAAGGAGCCAGTTGAGGTGGTTCGGGCACCTAGTGATGATGCCACCTGGGCGCCTCCCTAGGGAGGTGTTCCAGGCACGTCCAGCTGGGAAGAGACCGAGGGGTAGACCTAGGACCAGGTGGAGGGATTATATCTCTTCACTGGCCTGGGAGCGCCTTGGAATCCCCCAGTCAGAGCTGGTTGATGTGGCCAGGGAAAGAGAAGTTTGGGCCTCTCTGCTGGAGCTGTTACCTCCGCGACCCTGACGGAAAAGCGGGAGAAGATGGAAGGATGGATGATTATTATTATTATAATGTAAAAATGCATAATGAAGATATTAGGAAAGGAGGTTGACACTAATGAGTTTTTCAATTTGAACTGTATTGTCATTACTATTTTAACTGTGCTATGTACTATTTGATTGACTTAAATGTTGTTTAATAATTGTTTGTGTGATAGAGATTATGAAATGGGGCGAAGCCTGTGAGCTACTTCAGGCAGTCAACTCGAGCACCAATGATACATTCGCACATAATGCCACTCTTGCAACCAACCAATCACATTCTCCTAAACCTGCCGCTCTATTTAAGCTGCCAGATCTTCCTCCCTCTGTCTCGCTGCTGCTGCTGCTGCATAAATCATCTCTTTGTTTTTCTGCATTAATGTCATGTATGCATGGTCCTTGTTCAAATAAATACATAAACATGTAAAATAAAGGGACCAAGAAACAAATAGAAGGAGGAACAAATAAAGGAAAGGAGGAAAGGAAACAAGGTGTCTGAGCAGAAACCTGCCTCAGTGTCAGTAAAACGAACAAACGGATGACTTGGAGGGACTGAAGGATCAGACAGAGGGGTGTTGACACTGATACTGACACTGATTCCATGTCCCTTCTAAATGTCTCTGGGCTGTGTTTTATGCCTTTTATTTGGCTCGACTGCAGCCTGTGGGGGGTGGGGAGGAAACTGATCAAATAACAATATCTACGACAGTGATGACACTTCATATTATTTGCGTGATGTAAAAAAAAACCTTCAGAGGTGACAGCAGGAGAGGGGGGGGGAGGAGGAGAGGAGGACGAGAGGAGGAGGAGAGGAAGAGGCTGACTCATCCTCAGCTCTGTATGGAGAGAGAAAATGAATGAGAGAATAAATACAGTAGAAAACGACAAGGAGGAAAACACAGTCAGCGCTGGCAGCTTCTCCGGTTATTTGACAACTATGTATCAAATAAATAAACAGTGGTGGAAGTACACAGGTATTTTACATGAGTACAAAAGTGTGTGAAATGTTTCTGAAGCTAAACCACAAGTCCCCTTTTAGGATCATATAAATGTAATGACTGTATTATAATTATTGATGCATTAAAGTGCTCATCACTGCTGGTAAAGGTTGAGGTACTTTAATTACTTTATAAACGACTGCTTGATATAATAAGCTATAATTATAATTAGTTTATTTATATTTTGTATTAGCTAATAATTATAATCTGTAAAGTAACTAGTAACTAATGTTGTCAAATAAATGTATTGAAGTAGAAAATGTTATATTGGCTTCTAAATTGTAGTGTAGAAGTATCAAGTAGTAACAGAGAACTTTTAATATTGACGAGAACGTTCACTCTCAAAACCGTTCCGGTATGGTACTGCACCTGGGGGGCGCTGGTGGGCCAGTGCAGAATGAATGTGGTCCTATGGAGCCCCACCCATAGATTCCTACATTTCTTTGGATATAATATTTTTTTTAAATCACTGCTATAGTTTTTTAAACATGGAATGGATAATCCTCACAAACGACACATAGCTAGTATTTTATATTCGCTTGATTTTGACTAAAATTAGGTTTTTGTAAATCGGATGACGTCATGCGTGATAAATTGCTTTACGGCACCTTGTGTCTCTCCTTCCCTTTCCTTTCCCTCGCAGCAACAGCTGCATACGATCGCAGCTGATTTGGCTCCGTGGGACTGATTTGAACTCGGCTCTACATGTTTTGAAAAGGTGTGACATTATTTGATACTCATAATTTACAAATCTTAACAAACAATTAAGTGTTAATGAAGACTTTCTGATGTGAATATGTCGTTTTTGAAAAAATACCTTATTTGGTTGCTTCAGTTGGCTATATTAGCACTGTGAGTACTATTACCAGAGGGAACTTTGCTAACGTTAGATATGGTCAGCAGAAAAAAAAAGCTTTGACAATAAAAGTGTGTGGTTAACTGGTGAAAGTATGATGCTGACGAGTTAATACAAGCGTGTATGAAAACAGTTTGTCGATTATATAATGTTAACATCAGTGTGCGAACTATACCACGGTGTCCGGGGGAGCCGGATTTTTTTTTTTTTTTTTTTTTGAGGGGGGGGGGATTCTGATCTGTGACATAGGCCTATTAAATAGAAAATCCGTTGCACACGGGGTGCCAAAGGTCTACATTTACATGAAACAGAAACAGATTTACCGAGCATGTATGGGCTACGCAAACTTCAATCAACTTGATAATAAATAATCCACGGACCACCAATGTAACGTTTGACTGTTTAATTAGCCTAAGTCAATTTAAAATAACTAAAAATACATAGGCTACATTTCACATGTCATGGGCTTTAGCCTATAGCCGAACACACGCGATAGGTGCGGCAGCGCAGCACCAACCATGAACATATAAACTCTAAATTGATAGTTTTCACGTGACGTCAGAATGCACGTTGGAGTGCAAGAAAAGCTTTCCACAGCTGTCAGCCACTGGAATTAACGAACCGATTACCTTTCATTCAAAATCACTTAATATCTCTTTGCTTAACATTGTCTGAATAAGGTAGTACAATGCAAGACAGTTGTTGCTCGGTTGATTGTTCAAATCGGCTAAGAGACAAGTCCGGACGATGTTTTTATCGCATAGGCTACCAGCAGATAAAGAAAACTCAGACGATGCTCCTACCCCAGAAAAGCTTCCAAAGACAAAACAACCCTCAAAGTATGTGTCTTTGCAGTGATCGTTTTATCAAATGGTAAGTTCACCTTATGTAATTAAAATACTTAAACCACCGTCACCGTGTTATGAATCGTGTAGTTTCATAGACTGGCTGAATATCGCAAATTGAGGGTGAGAGTTATCTAGCTCAGAGGATGCTATGCTTTCCCAGGATAACAGTAGGCTAACCTAGTTCAGCCTACACTTTACCAGTTAGCTGCTGAAGCTTGTTTTGAGACAGAGGGCTGATTTGTAAGAAAATAATTATTTGCAAATTCAACTATTCACGTGTATACTTTGAGGGCTGCCAAACTTTGATGGCATCTCCGAAGGCAGGGGTCACGTCTTATTGACTGTAACCACAACCTGGTTTTTTTTCTGCTGCTGATATGCCTAGTCCTGGCTTGTCTCCTCGCCGATTTGAACAACCAACCGAACAACAACTGTCTTGCATTGTATTACTCAGTCAGAACACATTAAGGTAGAGATATTCATTGATTTTGAATGAAAGGTAATCGGTGATCCTAGGTAAATTCCGGTGGTAGAACTAGACAGCTATCGAATGCCTTTCTTGCCCGCCCACTGGGCATTTTGACGTCATACAGCCTGACAACTATGAATAGAATTTTATTTCACTTATTTTACACCTTTGAAAAAAACATTACCCAAAATGGCATTTATTTGGTCATCATATCAATATTTTAGAGAGCTCCCCTAAAATTTCGCAAACCATGTTCCCAGGGGAGCTCATGTCACCACTAGGGGAGCTATAGCTCCCCCTGCTCCCCTCCAGTTCGCACCCTGGTTAACATATTGTTTTAGTCATCCATCCAAAGTTGTAAGTGAGATCAGAAATGGGATCCGTAGACGGGCTTTGGCGTTGTTGATGTTCTGTGGACAGGTACCACAAAGCGTATTCTTCGGTCGTAACCAGTCGTGAGTTCTTCATTGACCAATTGGCTTTCATTAGCCAGATGCTAGCAGAACCTGGGTCGCAACTGCCCAACCTGTAAGAAAACAAAAGGCTATGACCCCCAGATTATTCCACTTTTGACGAAAAATCCCTGTCGACCTCTCGGAAACCACAGTAGTATTTTGGATTTTGTAGACGATATGCTAGGAGAATGATGTAGCTAGCCGCCTAGCTCCATAGGGGTCCATGTATTCTGCACTCGCCCGCGATCGCCCCCTAGGTGAACTGCAGCCAAATTCGGTACAATGGGGGTGAATAGAGAGTGAAGGGGCTTTCCGTAGACGGGCTTTGGTAGTAATAACAATACATTTCATTTTTATAGCACACTTTAAAAACAACGTTATCTCAAGGTGCTTTAGAATGGTATGAGGAAGACATTCAATAAAATATATTTCAAACGAACACAAACTGGTACGGAGCCCCTAAGGTGACATGAAAAAAAAAAAAAAAAAAGTTTAGTTTCACGTGAAAATGGTGACGACTTGCGAGCAAAGCAGCAATGTCCTTATAATAAAGACCGAGATTGAAATATAGCGCAACTAACTCCTGTACTGTAGTCATTTCTTTCACTGACTGTCTCCAGTATACGCTCCGTACCAGTAGCCCTATGGGCCAGGCTACATCAATCTACAGCTTTCACGTGCGCACGTGATAGTTTCACGTGAGCACGTGATAGTTTCACGTGAGCACGTGAAACTAAACTTTTTTTTTTTTTTTTTTCATGTCACCTTAGGGGCTCCGTAAACTGGGGAGCTGAGTTTCAAAAAGTTTTTTTTTTAAAAGATCAAGAGCATAAAAGGTTAAAATATATAATAAAGGACAGTCAGTAAAACGCAGTGATGAACAGACGGGTCTTGAGGCTTTTCTTCAAAATCGATAGTGATGCAGAGGTCCTTATGGTCTCTGGAAGCTGATTCCACAGACGTGGACCCAGGGAGGAGAAAGCACGGTCTCCCATGCTGGCCAGTTTGGTCCGCAGAACAGCAAGGAGGTTGGTGCTGGCCGACCTGAGGGTGTGTGATGTGTGTGAATGTCTAGTAAGAAGTTCCTTGAGGTCAGTGGGGTCAGTGTGGCATACAATAAAAATACTTGATTAGAGTATCTAAAGTACCCTAAAATGGTTCTGTAGTAAAATACTTGAGTAAATGTACTTAATTACATTACGCCATCACACTGGTCTTTTAACCAGGAGGTTGTGGGTTCGATCCCAGCCCGTGCAGTCTACATGTGGATGTATCAAGATACTGAACCCTGAGGTGCTCCCGATGGCCAATGGTGTGTGAGCATGGGCGTCGCCACAATATAATTTGGGGGAACACACATCCCCCTCACCGTAACCCCCCCCCCCCACATTTGCCATCAAAAATATTAGCGCATGACTGCATTTTAGTCCAGCGTTCTTTCCATTGCTTCACAATCTAATCCGTTCGAGTTTATCATAGGGGGAATACCCTTATCAAGAGAAATCCACTCCGCGTTTTCCTGGTTTCCTACACGCAGCTGCATCACGCATGCAGCAAGCCTAGGTTGAGAGGGTTAGGGTTAGGGTTAGGTTTTTTTTGCTCTCATTAAATAGAGAATAAAGTGCCCAAAAAGTTGTCAGTCTCAGTCCTCTGTGTATTACACCAGAACATAATAGTAGTCAGTAATTGCAGACCATGCCAGCTCCAAGGAAAAACAATGAAAGATGGAGATCATCTTCAATCTAAAATCATGGTAAAATGCACTAGAATGCAGGAAATTGCATTTACTTCTTTCAAAATCTTCTGGGGGAGGACCCAAAGACCCCCCACTAAAATGTGCCCCCCCCCCCACACTCAAAATGCTGCTGACGCCCTTGTGTGTGTGTTAGTTTCCCTAGAGTAAGTGGCACTGCTCTGCATGAATGACGTGTGAATGGGGGAATAATGACTTTGAGGGGACTTAAAGACTGGATAAGTACAGTCCATTTACCATTTCATATTAAGTTTAAATACAAAATATTAGGTTCAACTTTATATCATTGCTTTCAACTACGCTAAAACAGTAATGTGAAATCTGTTGACATGATACATTTCCGTTTCTTCAGTGAAGGCTGCAAATAAGCAATGAGTGAAATGTAACTGTCATTGGGATCTGGAATTTCCACCGTACTGACAAACTGAATCAATCTTCTAAATCTGATGTACATTCTTCAGTATTTGTTTAGGGTTTATTTAAGGTATACCATGGTGTAATGATCAGGTCTGCTGGGGGGGGGGGGGGGTTAGCTCCTGTTAGCTGTAGCACCTGTTCTGATTCAGAGCAGGAGGTCCACACACAGTGAACACACATTTCTGTTGGACTGCACAGCTGGGAGAAACACATGACAGGGCTGAGAGTAGCCATTTTTATTCCTGCTATGTTGCTGGGATTGCCACAGTTAGTGCAAGGTGATTAAAGTGTTGATAAAACGAGTGGCCATGACGTGTTTGTGGGGTCAGGATGCAGTTTTTTGTCAGGATATTTATTTGTATTTATTCTCATACAGTACAAGACTTGCAATTCGGAAATATAAAGTGATAAACACTAAAATGAGGATATTCATCAGATGATGCTTCAGATTACACTACAGCAGGGGTCGGCAACCCGCGGCTCCCGAGCCGCATGCGGCTCTTTCATCCTTATGCTGCGGCTCTGTGCGGCTTGAAGTGCATTTTATTTTTGTTAGTCCGTTTTTATTGTAGTTCTAAATTTGAACATTATTGTGATCGTGAAATATTAAAATAAAATTATTTTATTGTATTAATATGTTATTGTGGAGATCGTATTGAAACGCAGGAGACGTTCATTACAGTTGAGCACACGAATGCGTGTCTCGTTTAATCCCACAGTAAAAATGAACAAAAACAAGATGGCGCTGTCCTGTAAACCAACAAGCATGGGGCTCCACGTCATCGTAAACACAGATTAATTAAAGGGACCACGATCCCTTTTTACAGTCGTACTTTCAAGCATAAACCAACGGTCATACTTACAGGCATGAAACAACAGTGTGTAGAACCACACTTAAGAAGGAGGTGAATTATGTATATTACATTCACTACATTATTATTATTATTTTTAGTTTTCGTCGCTCAAAATATGCGTCACGCACGGAAGTCGGAAGCCTATTAGCCCGCCCAAACGCTGTGCATCTATCGAGACTTTCAACCCCAGGTAGGCTATGGAGAAATCTAAGAAGAGAAAAATATCTGAAGAAAATAGAATATTTAATGATGCCTGGGCAGATTCATTTGCATTTACCTCAGACGAGAGTGGCTTACCAGTATGCCTAATTTGTGGTGAGAAACTTGCCAACAATAAAAGATCAAATGTCGCAAGACATTTCCAAATTAAACACACTGCCTTTGCTGAAAAATATCCAGAGGGAGAAGAGAGAAAACATGCTGTTTTGGAACTGAAGCGGAAAGCTGATCTGAGGAAAAATCAATTCAAGAAATGGATGAAGTCTACAAATTCAACTACCTATGCAAGTTTTGTGGCCGCTCAGGAAATAGTCAGGCGTGGGAAGCCATTCTCAGATGGCGAATATATGAAAGAGTCATTCATTAAGATTTCAGATCACCTATTTGCGGACTTTGGAAACAAGAGTCAAATTATGCAGAAAATCAGAGAGATGCCTCTCTCTGCGAAGACTGTCAAAGACAGGACCATAAAAATGGCAGAAAATATCACAAAACAGTAAATTAAAGACATCAATTCAGCTGCAGCGTACTCAATCGCCTGTGATGCGTCCAAAGACAAAAGTGACATTGAACAAATAGCGCTGTTCTGTAGATATATGAACACCGATGGACCACAGGAAGAAATGGTTGAGTTGATACCACTAAAAGGCCAGACACGGGGGGAGGACATCTGTGAGGCTGTGCTTGACTGTTTAAGAGCCAAAGAAATAAAAACAACCCACCTGGTGTCAGCGGCTACTGATGGCGCGCCGAGTGTGACCGGAGCGCACAGGGGCTTTGTGGCCTTACTGCAGAAGTCACTGGACAGAAAGCTGCTGACATTTCACTGCATCCTGCACCAAGAGGCATTGTGTGCCCAAACCTTTCCTCCAGAATGCACAGAGGTCATGAATGTTGTCATTCAGATTGTCAATAAAATAATGGCAAAAGGTTTAAATCAGCGTCAGTTCCGATCATTACTGGATGAGGTGGAAAGCACGTACTCTGATCTCCTGCTGCATAACAGTGTCCGATGGCTGTCCAGAGGAGAGGTGCTAAAACGCTTTGCTGCATGTCTGGGAGAGGTGAAAACTTTCATGAGCAGCAAAGGGCTCACCTTTCCTGAACTGGAACAGCCAGAGTGGCATTGTCCTTCCCGGTTACTCCCCTGACCGTCGATCCAACCCTGTTAAATGTGACTGCATTTGCAGGTGTAAGTCAACCTGATCTTGAGCTGGAGCTGGCTGACATAGCCGACAAAGATATATGGGTGTCCAAGTTCAAACGCTTGACAGGTGATCTCGAAGATGTTTCTCGTCAGAAGGCCACTCTTGCTCAAAATCACAAATGGAGTGATATTGACAACCTTCCAAGACCAGACAAACTTGTGTTTGAAACATGGAATAGCCTCCCCGACACCTACATAAACATGAAGAAATATGCGTTTGGAGTCCTGTCCGTCTTCGGATCCACATATGTATGTGAGCAGCTATTTTCCACCATGAACTTTGTTAAAAACAAACACCGCTCACGCCTCACTGATGACAGCTTACAGTCCTGCGTAAAGATGAAAGTGACTTCCTACAGCGCTGATTTGGAGACGCTGTGCGCAGAGGTTCAGGAGCAGGAGTCCCATTAACCAGGTTAAATAAATATTTATGCAGACATTTAGAAAATATTTATTTTTCATGTGAAATAGTTTAATAGTTCATGTTTAAATTCAAGTCAAGGCTCCGATACACGCCCCAAAAGCCCAATTGCGATATGATGTCGGCTCACGGCATTTTTTGTTTGTATTATAATATAATGCCATATATGCTGTATTATCAACCTTTCATTTCATTTGAAAGAGACCCTTAACTTGTTGTGTTTTTTTATTAGTGTTTAAGAAATCAAAATGTGTTCACTACATGAATACAATTCTTTTTTCTCTGCGGCACTTCATGGATTTCATAAGCAACACACTATACTTGTTTATACAAAGCGGAAAGGTAAAATAATAATAGTAATAATAATTATAATAATAACAAACTATATACAGTCTTATCTTCATTTTAGATGTCAAAAAGTATTTGCGGCTCTCAGTGTTTTTTTTTCTGTGAAAACCGGGTCCAACTGGCTCTTTGAGTGTTAAAGGTTGCCGACCCCTGCACTACAGTCTTTTAGAACACACACCTGCCGCCCCCCCTCAGAGGCCCAGACAGGCCCTCAGCTGGTCCAGCGTGAGGCCCCGGTCCCCGTCCCTGTCACAGTACTGGGAGAACTTCTTGGCACAGCGCCGTGGGCTCAGCTTCCGGCGCAGGAAGTGACGGAGAGGTCGAGCCTCGCTTTTGCTCAGAACCCCGCTGGAGTCCAGGTCCAGCTGACTGAAGTGCCAGCGCAGCACCCCCTCTGGACGGGAGGACTCAATGGGCTCCCGAGCAACAGGGGGGAAAACGCCAGGGGAGGAGGGAGAGGGGGCGGAGGTCGAAGTGTTGAAAGATGAAGAGGGAGTGCTGGAGGGAGGTGTGTCTGAGGCTCTGATGGAAACAGACGGGACAAAGTTAGGTAGGGGAGAGGTTCAGGGACACCAGACTACACCGGAGGACTCCCCTGAAAATCTGAGTCTTTGCATCTGAAGTATATAACATGCACTTCCCTGAATGTATACTTTTATTTTCTGTTTTATTTTGTTATTATTATTATAGATTTTTTCACTGAAGAGAGGACTTTAGTGCTCAAAATATAAGGAAACTCCAGTATTATTCTTCCGTTCTCAGAAATATTTTTTTAATGGGTGACCATTTGTGTTATTTTCTGCAGCGATGTTCAGGATTACCCCGCGGTGCATCAGATAACTGTGGATACATTTTGGTTTGTTACAATTCTTACAAGACTGCTTTTCAGCCAAGTGTAAATTGTTGTTTATTGAATTGGTATTGGTTGCAATAAATCATGAGTTTTCTATTGTTTTAATTTTTGATGTAATGTACAATTTGTATTTTTTATTTTATGTCGCCAACCAGTGCCTTTATTGTAGAGACAGTTTGAAACGGGTAGACAGAGGATATGACATGCGGCAGATTCTGAGAGAACTGAGAGGGTTGGAGCAAATCAACCTAAAGATGAACCATCTGAATTTAAAGCTGAAATGAGATTAAAGTGGAGACCCCAGCAAGCGTCAGGACGAACAGAGATCATCTTTAGACACAAGTGATCAGATTCATGGAAAACAGAGCCGACTCTTTTCACAGTATTGCTGCAGATAAATATCAGACAGGAGGACATGGCAGACTGCTGAAACAGAACATCTCCATACAGCTCCTGGGATCCTGATCAGTTAGAGAGCAAGAGAAAACACAGCTTCAATTTTCTGTATCAGACCAAAAGAAAAACAGACCTGGAATTAAAAACACCAAGTTATCAGGAGGAAACACATGAGAGGTAGCTCGCAGCAATGCTAAACAACATCACAAGGCTCTGTTTTACTGTAACACGGGAATAACAGAGAGGGGATGGTAAAACTATCAAAAAAGGTGAGAAAAAAAAGGATGTTAAGAAGATGAAAAAGGGAGTCAGAGAGGGGGACATCTGTAAATGAGCTGAAAGACACAGATAGAGGGAGTGAGTAAAGTACTGCATCCTGGTTGGCTAAGAGAGTACAATGAAAACAGATGGAGCTGTTCTGTTCTGTTATTCCAACAGTTTCCATCACTTCATCAGAATTCGATCAGGTCTGTGGTGTTCACTGGCATTTGAAATTGGCTTTCATTTGGCTTTCTGAGCAGACTCTCAGCAGGGCATCAGACCAGAGGAGGGGGAGTGGAAATGAGAATGATTTGCACTGTGGAGTTTTTAGAGGGGCCATGGAACATTTATTTGAGTGAGCCTTGTTTGTGTTGCTGACATAGACGTTTCTGCAGAATGCAGAGGTAAGAGGTGATGTGCAGTAACTGAGGATAGGGAGGGGCATCAGAAAGTAGCTGAGTATTTCTCTACAGTGTTCGTTGGAGTTGCTGGGCCCACAGCCTGTAAGTACAACAGTTTAATCTGATAGCTTTAGCTATAGCAGCTGAGCCAAGGATAGCACGGTGTTTGCTACTCAACTTCCTCAACAGCTCCACAGTTAAACCCCGGCAGTCAAAATTCTTTGTTTCAAATCCACAAGCAGTAGTGGAAGTTTACCTATAGGTTGTGACACTGAATTGCCAGATTGGCACAAACAAGTGGGGATTTTATCCTTTGCAGACCATTCCCATGTTTATTTTATAGGTTTTGGATATTTGGCTGTATCGATTTATTTTGTCTTTTGTCTTCCTTTATTTTTTTGAGAAGGATCATTATCTGTTTTATTGTTTTTATTATCACAACGTTTCCCTCCTTGTGTCTTAACACTATTTTATGTTGTTATGCTGCATGTGTTCAAAAAAGGTCTTAACATCTGACCTGAGGTGAATTTCTTCTTGTTGGTTTTAGTTTGTGGGATGTGCCCTACTGCACCTGCTGTATGAAATGTGCTATATAAATAAAGCTTTATTATTACATGCACAGTAACCTATAGAACACAGTACAGCAGCAGCCCCTAACTTGTAAGTGGGCCGCCAAATAATTCACAAAACATTATGATTTGTGTGGAAACATATCATTATTAAGATTCTTTTTTTGACGTAAAGATTTTTAAAAAACTTACATTTAAAGTTGATGGTAGGAACCACATTGATTGGCCGGTTTTGGTCTGACCCCGTTCTAGCTTGCTAAAAAACAAACGTCCACAGGTAAAAATATCAAAGTGTATATGTAAGGGATGATGTGCAGCGAGGCGGTCATTATGGGGAAAAGAACCCCCGACAGGTGGATCGGGGAGAGCGACAGAGCAGACGGCCCCTCACTTTTCAGTTTCTCATGTCTGTTTGTTACTGATGGCCAGCTCCTTTTCTAATTCAAATAAAAAGTACGCACTACTTTATTTAGCCTACGTATTGTTTATGGTTGAATGTGGGCCGCAACTTTTTTTTTGATTCTTAAGTGGGCCCTGAGTTTAAAAAAAGGTCTGGAACCGCTGAACTACAGGAAAGGGAAGCCCCAAAAAGCATAACAGGGCCTCTTTATATAAATTATAAGCAACTATTCATACAATTCTGGGCATTGTTTTTCATTTAGTTTGTCATTTAAACACTTATTATCACGTTGCACAATTCAAAGGTGACTTGGTGCTTTATCTCTCGTGCATTTCCACAGCAAACCACATGCTGCGTCCCTTCACAACGAGCCAGTTTCATTCAGAGCATGTCCTTACCTTGTAAACACTCGATCAACAAACTCCAATAGCTCACCTGATTTATAGTAAATCATTTTTGTCTTTGCAGTGAAGCTGTAAAGGTCTCTGCACCTGCTGGGCTGTGCAGAGGACAATTAGCGAGTTAGACAGTACATAAACTCACCTGTAGGGACTCAGAGTCCCAGCATGCTCTGCTTCCAGCTGCAGAGCTCTGACCAGACTTTGTAGGAGGTGCTTCTTCCGAGCACCTGGACACCCTGCAGAACAGATCATCTGTCAAGCACTTGTCCAGCCAGCTGTCCTTAGCTGTTTCAACAGTGGCGTTTTCTCCCAGAGGCCAAGGGAGGCGTGGCCTCCTCATTTATATTCGATAAAAAAATATCCATGAGTTGGGATTCATGACGCACATTTTAGGTTCCAAATATGCCGTGTTTAATTCCCTGATGTCATGTTTTTCTTTGAGCGAGCAAAACAGCGCCCCTATAGGTGAAATACTGCCATCTAAGGAGGCCCGTTTAACTTGGCCTCCACTACTACTAAGGGTTTTAGCCAATCAGATTGAAGCTCGGCTTGTCACCGAACGCTCATCAAGGTCAATCAAACTGTAAAAATTAAAAAAATGAGGAGGCTACCTTGTACGTGCCTCCTACACTAATACGTAAGTACGTAACCACACACAACCATGCTGTTGCTAACCGTGAAGGAAGGTTAGAAAGTAAGAATGGATGGCGACGGAGACCCAGAGTTTTTTCTGAGAAACGATTTCACTAAACTACCGTTTGAAATTCAGTTAAAAATAAAACAGAAGGGTAGGTCCACTCCGAATCTCGACCTTACTCAGGGAAGAGCTAAAGGAAATACCCGGACGTTTTGTGAAGGGAACTACACGAGAACGGACTGGCTAACAGGGAGTGTAATCAGTGGCGGTGCGTCAATAGTGGGCGCTTGGGCGCCGCCCACCCTGACTTTTTGAGTTAAAAAACATTATATATACAACATAATTGAAATAAGAAATGTACCGTGTTTATGGGTTAAATGTGTATGGGAGACCACTGTCAAGAACCGCTAAAATGTGTCCGGACATAATATATTGCCATTCGCCTTTTCTGAGAATAGGCAGGTCGGCTACCGTCCGTGGGCGCCGATAACATGGGAGTCTATAGGAGAGCTTATACTTTTCTCAGTCATTTTAGCAAGGATAGCTTTTCATTGGGGGATGAAACTTAGATCTGTGGGCGCAAATCTTTGCGCCCACAGCCAATGGCATTGTTTCTTAGTTCAATGTGACATTCTTAGATACGCGATTGGACTATTTCGGCGAATCAGCATCGTTATCATTCCCTAACCACAAGCGTAAAGAGCAGCACCGTAGCTAGCTGAAACTTAGATTGAGTGAATATGGCGACATCGATGGCTGAGAACTCCGTGCAAGCTCTACTTAAAACACCGTTTCATCGACTATCAGATGTCGAAAAGAAGAAATTGAAAGACTTGGGACCCGAGCGTCCGGATTTAAACATTCAACAGACGACCACTGATCGCGGGAGAACCTACACTCGGACTTTCTCCTCAAACTTGTATGCTAAGCGGAATTGGTTAGCTGGTTGTACAGTGAGCAATGCCTTTTTTTGTTTCCCTTGTCTGTTATTTCAAAGTCCTGGGACTGAAACACTTTGGACTACAACCGGGATGAAGGATCTAAAGCACTTCACACAAAAATGTAAGAAGCACGAATGTGGCCGCAGCCACCTAACCAACTGTCTTAAGCTAAACCTCTAAAAAAGTGCTATTTAAACCGTGCCGCCCAACTGCGCCCCCCCCAAAAAAATGTTCACCAGCCGCCACTGAGTGTAATGCTAAATTGTCTTTTCTGCTGGCCATGCCTCTTGTTTGACCGCTCCAGCACCTTGAACAACCCATGGACAACGACAGGATTTGTTGATCTGAAAAACCTCTCGCGGGGAATAGAGAGGCATTCAAAGTCCCGTGGTTATATAACATCCGAACTCAAACTCAAACTTTTTGGACGAGTGAGGATAGATGAGGCACTAGATCAAGCGGCTGCAATAAGTGTGTCAAGACATAACCAGCAGGTGGGGAAAAATCGTGCCATTTTAAAGAGACTGATTGTGGCTGTGGTGTACCTCGGATGCCAAGAGCAGGCATTCCGGGGTCATGATGAGTCTGCTAGCTCTAGCAATAAGGGGAACTTTGTGGAACTTGTTAATTCTTTTGCTGAGTTTGATATTAACATGATGGAACACCTAGCCACTGCTACGACATTCGTGGGTATGTCAAGTACAATCCAAAATGAAATAATTGAGAGCATTGATCATGTCATTCAGGAGGAAATAAACAAGGAGATAAACACATGCGAATTCATAGCAGTCGAAGTAGATGACACCACGGACATATCTTGCAAGTGCCAGTTGACTGTCATCGTTCGCTACGTTAATGCCAAGGGTGAGATATGCGAGCGCTTTCTTGGTTTCTTTGACGTCAGTGCAAAAAGGGATGCTCAAGCCATAGCCGATGTGACAATGAGGGCAATTGCAAACTACAGTCCTGAGACAAAGCTCATCTGTCAAACGTATGATGGAGCGAGTTGCATGAGTGGACAACGCGGCGGGGTACAGGCCCTGGTCAAGACGAAATGCCCACACGCTTTGTTTATTCACTGCTATGCACATAAGCTGAATTTAGTTTTGGCTAAGGGGACAAGCAACGTTCAAGAATCAAAGCTCTTTTTCGCCGATCTCGACTGTTTCCACAACTTTTTCAGCCGTTCGAGTAAGCGGACATCTGTACTCGCTGACTTGGATAAAAGTATACGCGTGCCTGGTGGAAGTACGACGCGGTGGAATTTCAAGAGCCGGGCTGTTCATGCAGTACATGAGGGGCGGACATCGTTGATGATCGCGTTTGACCGGATCGCGACTGAGCCTGGTTGGGATAACGATGCAGTCTCACAGAGCTCTTCTCTGAAACAGAAACTTAACGACTTTGATTTCATGTTCATGCTTGCGATTTTCCAAACAATTTTCGGCCTCACTGAACCATTGTTCCAGATACTCCAGAGCAAAACGCTGGACATCAGACAGTGTGATGAACGAGTGACCGGCACTCTGAATGCTTTGAAGGCTCTCCGAAGTACTGAAACATTCAGCCGCCTGTATGAGAACACAGTGCAGACTGTTGGCATACCCAACGAGCGACGCAAGCGAAGCCGCCCGGCCTGGAGGGATTTTGATGTAGGTGCCAGTATGGGTGGGGATCTAGCGGACACTGGCTCCACTGATTCTTATCACCGCATTTTTTTTCAAATTCTGGATAACATTGTACAGCATATGACACTGAGATTCCAAGATATGATAAATCTGAGTTTCTTCCGTGTGCTGGATAATGCAGTGTTTAAGACTTACTCAGAATCAGGGTTCCCTAGCCGTGACATTTCTCAGTTGATTGAGACCTACCCAGTTTTTGACGAGCAGCGACTAAGAAATGAACTTCAGGTAATCTATGCGGATCCACTCTTTCACAAACCACCTGCTGAGCTGCTAACCATGCTCATAAAAGATGAACTGACCTCTTCTTTATCTGAGGTTTGCAAACTGCTGAGGCTGATGCTCACCATACCCGCTACAAGCACGTCTGCAGAGAGGTCATTTTCCTGCCTGAAAAGGATTAAAACCTTCCTAAGAAACAGTTGTGCACAGGAGAGACTTTCCCACTTGGCAAAGATATCAATGGAATCATCCATAATACGAGCACTGAGGTCCCATGGGGATCTGTATGACCGGGTCACAGATCATTTCGCCACCATTAAGGATAGGAGAATGGCATTTCTCTACAAATAGTGAGTAAGCTTACTTTATTTCTTTACGCAGTGTGACAGCCGAGGCTTTCACTTTAGCATCCTGCGGACAGCGGTGTGAACCCGTCAGAGACTTTTAGAATGTGAGGCCACCTGTAGGCTACAGTTCAGTGTATTATTGAGATTACAAATATGGGTGTAAGGTTTTGTGTTGTGTTGTGTTGTGTTTGTTTAAGCTTGTTGCGATATGGTGTCAATAAATAGCAGCAGCTGCAATCATTTGTCCTGATTTATTTATGCTACTTTTAGTCACATTGTTGACATGGGTATGACGTCATTCAGTAGCTTACGATCTCTCTGGCCTCCTCTGTAAAATTGGCCACGCACCGCTACTGTGTTTCAACCCCTCCCCTTAGGAGCGGGACCAACTGCAACATGTCTTAACGTATTCACAGAATTCTTCCTACCTTTGTGATGATAAAACTGAAAGGTCGCATTTACCAGGCAGAGGTTTCTCCCTGTACCTCCTGTCTGTGGGTGCCACCTCTGCCCCAGTGCACTCTGGGATGCGGTTCCTGCATTGAAACAAAAAAAAGAGCAACTGATCTCATACACTTATAAAGTCGAAACTTTTCTGCTGACTCTGATTTGCAGGAAAAAGAAAACAAGTCTTTAAACTTCTAATCTATGAACTCATTGATCGATTAAAGGTTCTGTGGGATGTGAGGTGTAGTTGCAGTGACTGCATAAACTGTCCCGAGAAATGTTCCTTATTTCCATATCTGATTTTCTGAAATCTGCAAAAGCAAAATAAATGCAAATGTATATTGATTTTTTGTCAGCATATCAGTTTCTGTATTTATAGTTTACGGTTTTATTTTGAAATGTTTCTTGTTTTGTCTCTTCCTATCTTGTCTAGTTTACTTCCTGTCTTTAGTTTCCTCCTGTCTGATTGTCTGATCGTGCTCACCTGTTGCCCCTGTGTGTGTGTGTTTCTTGTCCTGTGATTACCCTCCTCTGTATTTAGTCTGTGCTTTCCTTTGTGTTCTTTGTCGTGTCGTCGTTGTCGTTGTTTACCTGTTCCCTGAACCCTTTTGGATATCCCTTTTTTAGCCTCCCTCTCCCACTGGTTTGTCTGAGTTTTAATTTGATACTTTTCCTTCATTTTACCTTGTTGATCTGCATTTTTGTTAACAGCTTTTTTATAAATAAAAGCTCGCCCTTTGTTACATTTGAACCACTGCCTCCTCTATTGCTTCTGCACCAGGGTCCTTCCCCTAAATCCTGACATTTTTTCTCTTTTTATGAGATTTAAATAAATGTAGTTGTGGAAATGTTGTGTTTGACTAAATACACATTATATGCACTTGGTTAAAATATATTTCCTTATTTAATTTCCACCAGAGATATTCTTCATGTCAGTAGGAAGGGGGGTATTATTAGGCCTCAGGGAGATTTCCTCACACCAGTGAACCAGAGAACACTCGGAACATCAGCATCCCTGATGAACCCCCCAGGAACAACCCGTCCGACTGCTAATTATACACATTTGTTCTTTGTTCTCCCCCCCAGGGAGCAGAGACAGTAATTACTGTAAAACTTGATGAAATGATTCTGTACATCAGTGCTTAATCACTGTATAAACTGGTCATGCCCATGAGAAGGGAGGAGGTGGAGAATAAGAAAAAAGAAGGGACAGAACTAACGGACGGTTACCGTGCCGCTGTCCGCCCTCACACACCAGCAGTAGCCTGTCGGGGCTGTAGCGGCCCTCTGCAGTGCATTCTGGGATGAAGAACTCTACCTGCCAGGGGGGTCGCATGTGAGAGAGTAGCCAGGCTCGCTCCCGCTCACACGTCTGAGGACTCTCTGTACACACACACTGCTCATTAGTAAGCCATTTTTACTGAATATATTACATTTTTAATATTCACGCTACACCTGAATCCTCCGGACAGTTTTTAAGCTAACTTCAAGCTTTTGCACAAATTATAAATGAATCACAGGCAGCTAAACATTGTGGATTAAATGTTCACGCTACACCTGAATCCTCCGACAACTAAAATAATATATTTGTATATACTGTCCTCTCTTTTATGAATTTTAAGACTTGCTTTTTTTTCATTGTAAAGTTCTGAATAAGTGAGGAAGAAGAGATGAGCAGATATTTTGAAGGGTTGTAAATCACAAGTTCCATCTTGATGTGGTATCATATCGAAACTCCCTCTGGAGGGAACAGAGGGATTTCAGCCTTTGCAGACCATTTACATGCACTAAAACCTATAGAACACACTAAAGGAGAGGGAAAACCCCAAATAGCAGAATATACTTCAAAGCAAGTCAAATAAGAAAAACACAAGGAGTAGAGAAATAAAGGATCATGTTGTTCACCGTACAGTGTCTGGTTCACCACTGTCTGAACATCAGGGATAAGGGGTGCTGGGATCTAACGGTGGACAGACAGGCCATGGCAAATTCAGAATAAAAGCATATTTTAAACATCAATATCAATACTGCAAGTTTTGATATGGACAAAGTGGGGAAGTAATACAAAGTGAGAGGTAAAATCAAACTAACATAAAATAAACTAAGTAAAAGCAATAAAATTACAGTTCATGCGTAGGTATATACAACAATACACACTGTGCAGTTAGCAGCATATATAAAAATAAAATAAGTATAAACTAAATAAAGTGATACAGTGGAATTGGATAAAGTGACATTTTGGCCTCAGGACGCGGTGTCTCCACTGTACGAGTGGAGGACAGAGGAGCCTCTTAAAGAAGAAGTTACAGGTCTGTGAGAGCCAGAAATCTTGCTTGTTTGTAGGTGACCAAATACTTATTTTACCGAGGAATTTACCAATTAATTCATTAAAAATACTACAATGTGATTTCCTGGATTTTTGTTTTCTCATTTTGTCTGTCATAGTTAAGGTATACCTATGATAAAAATTACAGGCCTCTCTCATCTTTTTAAATGGGAGAACTTGCACAATTGGTGGCTGACTAAATACTTTTTTGCCCCACTGTACGTTGAATGACCGGAGCTTCCTCAGGAAATAGAGTCGGCTCTGGCCCTTCTTGTAAACAGCCTCAGTGTTCTTGGCCCAGTCCAGTTTATTGTCCAGGTGTACTCCAAGGTATTTGTAATCCTGGACAACATCCACAGTCAAACCGTTGATGGAAATGGGTGTGGGGGCAGATTTCTTCCTGCGGAAATCCACCACCAGCTCCTTTATCTTGGTGGTATTGAGATGCAGATGGTTAGTCTCACACCACTTGACGAAGGAGTCCATGACACCCCTGTACTCCTCCTCCTTCTCCTTGCTGACACAGCCAACACTTGCAGAGTCGTCTGAAAACTTCTGCTGGTGGCAGGACTCAGAGAGGAACTGAAAGTCTGAGGTGTACAGGGTGAACAGAAAAGGGGAAAGAACAGGCTGCTGACCACAGTGTCAGACACACAGTCCTGCAGTCTGACATACTGTGGTCGACCTGTCAAATAGTCCGTAATCCAGGAAACCAGGGGAGGGTCAACCTGCAACCTGATCCTTACCCACATCTCTAAAAACGGGGGTACAAACGAGCTGATCCAGATTTGCTGCCAATATGACGTGATAACCGAAATGTGGGCTGGCTTTACATTGAACTCCTGGCAACGTCCTGCCCATGTGACACGTCCGAACCTATCGTCCCCCATATACAGTCGCGAGCTGAATCCTCAACACCTCTGTGTGTCTGTGTGTCCAGCAGGATGTCTGCAGGAGAGACTTAGAGTTGTTGTATTTATAATACATATAATGTCTCTACTCAAGTGGTAAACACTGGAGAAAGAATATGTCAAGCTATGTGCTGTATCAGAAACAATGTGCTGTATCAGAAACAATGCGCCACGTGTTTTAGTATCTCTTGTAGAAAACTCTCTTCAGAGGAGAGATCATGACGCTCCAAAGCGGCGTGGCCAGCAGCAGCTAGTTCATTTAAAGCTACAGCCACAGAATCAGGAATGAGGTAGAGGGGGAAGAGGCATGCTACAATGGGGGATCTGTTTGGTATTTTGAGCAAAACACTTCACAGACATGTTTTGTATAGATATGGCCTATAATATACTGTTCAAATATAGCATAATAGGAGACCTTTAAGCTGTGTGCAGGTTGTTGGAGGTTGTGTTACCTGTGTGTTTCCTGGGGTCTATTGTAGGTCCAGGTTCCCCGACCTCACCTGGAACAAGGGAAAAGAGTGAGTAACAGGAATGAGGTCAGAGGAGTCATCACAGAGAAGGAAAGCCTGTGAAGAATCAGAAGGGCGGGGGGATGTTGGCATGTGGAGCGCTCTGTGAGTGTTCCAGTTCCTGCAGGTGTGTGTGACACACACAGTACTGGGCCTTTCTCAATATGCGTTCTTGTCTGTACTAGTGTGCTCGTGTTCTTGTGAAACGTCATCTCTTGCTGCCCAAGTACTGTCCCAAACCCAAGTTCGCTTTCACCAAGAACGGATAAAGTTCCCGGATGTATTCCCGGAAATGTTCTGTACGCCCATTTTACCAAGGATGCATCGGATGCTAATTTGTGTTAACTCTGCAGCGAATATATCCCAGCATTCATTTCGGCATTCAAGCGAGGAGCGGAAAATTACTCGACACCATTGAACATCGGTACGTTTTTACTATTTTCGTATGCTATTTCATCACTACAAATTCACTTTGAGTCGAGAAATCAAGGGTTTAGATTTAAAATATTAGCAGTTTTACGAAAATCGATGGCGAATTCAAAATCTGCTTAAACGTTTTCGGAGTTGAGAAGCTCCACAATTGTGTTTTGCGCAATGCCAGCAAGTACGCATCGTCTCAAACCGCCAACAGCGCTCTGTGTGCTGGTCCACTTGCAAGTTCATTCTTCCAAGAACAACTCGCAAGAACGTTCTCCCCAAGTACACAAGTCCGTTCTTTGCATTCTTGGTATTGAGAAACGCCCAGCCAGGAACAGAGTAAAAAAAAGTGAAAAGGAGAAACATACTGAGTGTTACAGAGGATGTGCAGCACTGGGAAATATGCAAGAAGATTTATAGGATGTGAAGAATAAAAGCATTCAGAATGAACGCACAGAGCTATGCAGTGAAACCGTGTGATCTGTTTGGGATCACACATTAAAGCAGAATGCCTCAGTTTGGAAAATTTGAGCATTTTAGTTTCAACATGTCAACGTCAAATATGTGTTAAAGTTTTTCCTGAACAGCAGCAGGAGACTCATAGGAAGAGTAGAGTTTCATGGACTATCTATGAAAATGAATCCATGACAAAGAAGCCTTCAGAACGCAGCGCATCTGACCCATGCAGTTGGGGGTCCCATGGAGGACCGTGGTTCCGCTGATAGGCTTGCCGTCGGGCATGGAGCACCAGCAGTATCCCCTCTGGTTGTGGCACTGCACCGGTAGGAAGTGCGCGTCCGGACTGCACTCCGGCACGAAGACAGATGCCGGCTGCACACTACATGCGGTAATACGTATCCGATTTGACCGGAAGTCATTCAATGTCAATGGAGATCCGCACTCCGTATGCGATCAGCTCCGGTCGAGAGCGGTGCGGAAGAAACACCGCATCCGAGGCCCTCCGCATACGTTAAAAATATTGAACTCCTCCGGTCAACCGCAAAGCTCGACCGTACGGCTGGTAGGACCGGAAGTTGTTGTTGCTATGGTGCCAATAAACAAACGTAAATTACTTTGCTGTTACAATAATAAAAACAACATTACAAGTGTAATTGTGAATATTTTTCATTCATTATTTGAAGTGTAAATTAAATGCTACTGTATTTAATGTAAATAATAATTATTATTAATTATTATAATAATTATTTGAGTAGGGTCTCTCTTGTATAGCAGTATTTTGTAAATAACAACTGAATGCATATCCTGAAACAGGACATGACAGATGCCATAGGTCTATGTGGGTGTATGATATTTCTGTTCCACATATACAGTAACAGAATGATCTGCTCCATGACAGGAGAGAGCAGCATGCAATGGGGGAGATGCATGTCTGATTGTGTCTGTTCCACAATAAGCAATATGATCAGAGAGAGTTCAAACATAGATGGTCTAGAATGGAGTTTTGCACATGTTACATAACATGTGCAAATATCCATGCTCCCTCATACCAAAATAATTCACGTTTCATTCATTCACTCGGGACAGCTAAAACGATAGCTATGCTGCGCTAGCAGCGCTAGCTATGCTATCGTGACATCGGCGTCATAATAAACCAACCAAAAGATTTGAACGGACCTGTCTTGCCTGCCGTGCGTGCTACATCCTCCCACGCCATAGCTTTGATGTTTATATTTCTGTATCCCTCTGCGGACAGGTCGTACAGCACCCGGTGCCCTGAAACCGCCAGGATGATTTTCTCAGACCCGTCCGCCATGTTTTTTTTTTTTTTTTACCGGAGCCTCGACTTGTACGGATTATTTTTTTAGGTAGTACGGTGTCCACTAGATGGCGTATTCCGGCCACCGGAGTCATTTTCCGCATGTAGTGTGCAGCCGGCAAGAGGCTGCCAGGCTCACAGGACTAATGGGGGCCACGGCCTCCAGGGCCTGAGCCCGGGCCAGCTGACATTTGGACTGACTTAGATCTAAAGGGACATCAAGAGACAACATGTGCTCAGTAGTGGAAAGTAACTAAGTACATTTACTCAAGTACTATACTTCAGTACCATCGGAAATACTTTACATAGGTATTTACATTTTCAGTTACTTTATACTCCACAACAATTATTTTATACTTTTCAAGTACTAACCTTGCAGATTCAGATTTATAAAACTAAATATTATCAATTCATGCATTCTGATGAATTTTAACAGAAGATTTGTCATGCCCACTAGCCGAAAAAGTAACCAACACATTACTGCATCAGAAACGAAAACTGTTATAAATATGTTATTCTGAAATGGGCTACACGGCATAATGAGTCCTGTTTAGAAAGTACGTTTTTATGCTTGTAAAAACATTTGGATTCAGTGCTTTGTATTGAGTATTTCTACACTAAAGTATAGCTACAAGAACCCAGTGAAAGAGTTCCTGAGCAGTGTGTGTGTGCAGTGAGGCGCAGCGGTGTGTTGATGCAGCGGGCCCTCTGGAAGGCACACATAGATTTATACAGCCTGCCGTTGCTGCCGCACACGGCTCTGTGGCGCCCCCTCTGGCAGTCCAGGACACAGCGGGTCCATATGTTCTCTGATCAGGAAAGGCTGCAAACACACAGGTAGCATTAAACTGTGGAATTAGCTGTGAGATTTAGGTTTTCTTTTCTTTAATATTTGTCATCCAAACAACTTCATCCACTCTTCTGGATTCGGGTCACGGACGGTACAGTTCCAGCAGGGGATCCACTTTAAAGTGGCTCAGTCAGTAGGGGCTTGGACTAGGAATCGTAGGGTCGCCGGTTCAAGTCCCCGAACAGACTTGAAATATGGAAAGTGGACTGCTACTTGGAGAGGTCCCAGTTCACCTCCTAGGCCAGGGGTCGGCAACCCGCGGCTCCCGAGCCGCATGCGGCTCTTTCATCCTTATGCTGCGGCTCTGTGCGGCTTGAAGTGCATTTTATTTTTGTTAGTCCGTTTTTATTGTAGTTCTAAATTTGAACATTATTGTGATCGTGAAATATTAAAATAAAATTATTTTATTGTATTAATATGTTATTGTGGAGATCGTATTGAAACGCAGGAGACGTTCATTACAGTTGAGCACACGAATGCGTGTCTCGTTTAATCCCACAGTAAAAATGAACAAAAACAAGATGGCGCTGTCCTGTAAACCAACAAGCATGGGGCTCCACGTCATCGTAAACACAGATTAATTAAAGGGACCACGATCCCTTTTTACAGTCGTACTTTCAAGCATAAACCAACGGTCATACTTACAGGCATGAAACAACAGTGTGTAGAACCACACTTAAGAAGGAGGTGAATTATGTATATTACATTCACTACATTATTATTATTATTTTTAGTTTTCGTCGCTCAAAATATGCGTCACGCACGGAAGTCGGAAGCCTATTAGCCCGCCCAAACGCTGTGCATCTATCGAGACTTTCAACCCCAGGTAGGCTATGGAGAAATCTAAGAAGAGAAAAATATCTGAAGAAAATAGAATATTTAATGATGCCTGGGCAGATTCATTTGCATTTACCTCAGACGAGAGTGGCTTACCAGTATGCCTAATTTGTGGTGAGAAACTTGCCAACAATAAAAGATCAAATGTCGCAAGACATTTCCAAATTAAACACACTGCCTTTGCTGAAAAATATCCAGAGGGAGAAGAGAGAAAACATGCTGTTTTGGAACTGAAGCGGAAAGCTGATCTGAGGAAAAATCAATTCAAGAAATGGATGAAGTCTACAAATTCAACTACCTATGCAAGTTTTGTGGCCGCTCAGGAAATAGTCAGGCGTGGGAAGCCATTCTCAGATGGCGAATATATGAAAGAGTCATTCATTAAGATTTCAGATCACCTATTTGCGGACTTTGGAAACAAGAGTCAAATTATGCAGAAAATCAGAGAGATGCCTCTCTCTGCGAAGACTGTCAAAGACAGGACCATAAAAATGGCAGAAAATATCACAAAACAGTAAATTAAAGACATCAATTCAGCTGCAGCGTACTCAATCGCCTGTGATGCGTCCAAAGACAAAAGTGACATTGAACAAATAGCGCTGTTCTGTAGATATATGAACACCGATGGACCACAGGAAGAAATGGTTGAGTTGATACCACTAAAAGGCCAGACACGGGGGGAGGACATCTGTGAGGCTGTGCTTGACTGTTTAAGAGCCAAAGAAATAAAAACAACCCACCTGGTGTCAGCGGCTACTGATGGCGCGCCGAGTGTGACCGGAGCGCACAGGGGCTTTGTGGCCTTACTGCAGAAGTCACTGGACAGAAAGCTGCTGACATTTCACTGCATCCTGCACCAAGAGGCATTGTGTGCCCAAACCTTTCCTCCAGAATGCACAGAGGTCATGAATGTTGTCATTCAGATTGTCAATAAAATAATGGCAAAAGGTTTAAATCAGCGTCAGTTCCGATCATTACTGGATGAGGTGGAAAGCACGTACTCTGATCTCCTGCTGCATAACAGTGTCCGATGGCTGTCCAGAGGAGAGGTGCTAAAACGCTTTGCTGCATGTCTGGGAGAGGTGAAAACTTTCATGAGCAGCAAAGGGCTCACCTTTCCTGAACTGGAACAGCCAGAGTGGCATTGTCCTTCCCGGTCACTCCCCTGACCGTCGATCCAACCCTGTTAAATGTGACTGCATTTGCAGGTGTAAGTCAACCTGATCTTGAGCTGGAGCTGGCTGACATAGCCGACAAAGATATATGGGTGTCCAAGTTCAAACGCTTGACAGGTGATCTCGAAGATGTTTCTCGTCAGAAGGCCACTCTTGCTCAAAATCACAAATGGAGTGATATTGACAACCTTCCAAGACCAGACAAACTTGTGTTTGAAACATGGAATAGCCTCCCCGACACCTACATAAACATGAAGAAATATGCGTTTGGAGTCCTGTCCGTCTTCGGATCCACATATGTATGTGAGCAGCTATTTTCCACCATGAACTTTGTTAAAAACAAACACCGCTCACGCCTCACTGATGACAGCTTACAGTCCTGCGTAAAGATGAAAGTGACTTCCTACAGCGCTGATTTGGAGACGCTGTGCGCAGAGGTTCAGGAGCAGGAGTCCCATTAACCAGGTTAAATAAATATTTATGCAGACATTTAGAAAATATTTATTTTTCATGTGAAATAGTTTAATAGTTCATGTTTAAATTCAAGTCAAGGCTCCGATACACGCCCCAAAAGCCCAATTGCGATATGATGTCGGCTCACGGCATTTTTTGTTTGTATTATAATATAATGCCATATATGCTGTATTATCAACCTTTGATTTCATTTGAAAGAGACCCTTAACTTGTTGTGTTTTTTTATTAGTGTTTAAGAAATCAAAATGTGTTCACTACATGAATACAATTCTTTTTTCTCTGCGGCACTTCATGGATTTCATAAGCAACACACTATACTTGTTTATACAAAGCGGAAAGGTAAAATAATAATAGTAATAATAATTATAATAATAACAAACTATATACAGTCTTATCTTCATTTTAGATGTCAAAAAGTATTTGCGGCTCTCAGTGTTTTTTTTTCTGTGAAAACCGGGTCCAACTGGCTCTTTGAGTGTTAAAGGTTGCCGACCCCTGTCCTAGGCCCTGCTGTGGTGCCCTTGAGCAAGGCACCGGACACCTCCAATCCCCCCTCCCCATTGCTCCCCGGGCGCTGCACAATAGCTGCCCACTGCTCCTAGTACTAGGATGGGTTAAATGCAGAGGACTAATTTCACTGTGTGTGCTCTGCTGTGTGCATGTGACAAATAAAGAGGGTTTCATCCTCCGTTTCTACCTAAAGTTAGCAGGAGCAGCAGCTCTAGCAGATAACTGAACTCCTCACCGTATCCCTCAGGGAGGTGTCAGCTGCTCTCTGGAGAAAACCCGTCTTATTGTTTCTTCAAATATCTTGTTATTTTGGTCATAACTGTAGGTGAGTAGGAACAAAGATGGGCCGGTATATTTAGAGCTTGGACTTCTGGCTCAGATCTCTCTCATCACAGTAGTGCAGTAAAGCTCCCCCATGTCTGATTCTCCAGCTCAGTGTGAAGGAATATCTCGCTTAGGTATTTAACCTTTGACACAGTTCATCAATTTCTGCTACCTCTGTCTGCGAGTTAAGGAAATTAGTGATGTATTTTGTTTTTTTTTATCTCCAGGCTATATTTGGTGCATTACAAATGTAGTTTTGGTTTGTTTTTTTTGTCCTTTGTTCACCCTCAGGTTAGCTTTAGCTTTTAGCGTTCTAAATTATAAAAGGTACAGAGTCAGTTTACAGCCTCTGCATGGCCTGCTGGCTGTGAGGGATACATTGGCAGCTAATGTGTCAGGCTGGCAATGTACATCCCACCTCGAAATCTGACTGAGGGAGGCAACAAAGCGGGACTGAATGAAAGAGGTGAGAAGTGGTGATTTAACACATCGGAAACACAAACATCTGAGCCCACTCCAACTGACATCTACCTGAGAAGCGTTTAACTCATTACAGAGAGAGTAAAGACTATTTGAGAGGAGCATTTTCCTGCAGAGAACAGCTGTGTGTGTGCTGTGTGTGTGTGTGTGTGTGTGTGTGGGGGGGGGGGGGGGGGTTGGCTCTGTGCCTGGCATGAAGACTCACACTCCAGCAGAGGGACAGTTTTTAAGCTAACTTCAAGCTTTTGCATAAATTATAAATGAATCACAGGCAGCTAAACATTGTGGATTAAATGTTCACGCTACACCTGAATCCTCCGACAACTAAAATAATATATTTGTATATACTGTCCTCTCTTTTATGAATTTTAAGACTTGCTTTTTTTTCATTGTAAAGTTCTGAATAAGTGAGGAAGAAGAGATGAGCAGATATTTTGAAGGGTTGTAAATCACAAGTTCCATCTTGATGTGGTATCATATCGAAACTCCCTCTGGAGGGAACAGAGGGATTTCAGCCTTTGCAGACCATTTACATGCACTAAAACCTATAGAACACACTAAAGGAGAGGGAAAACCCCAAATAGCAGAATATACTTCAAAGCAAGTCAAATAAGAAAAACACAAGGAGTAGAGAAATAAAGGATCATGTTGTTCACCGTACAGTGTCTGGTTCACCACTGTCTGAACATCAGGGATAAGGGGTGCTGGGATCTAACGGTGGACAGACAGGCCATGGCAAATTCAGAATAAAAGCATATTTTAAACATCCATATCAATACTGCATTTTGCAAGACGGATATTTGATTGTTAATTATCTTTTTGAGTGATCCATTTCTATGTTTTGTTACACCACCGGTATTGGGCTGCAGATATGTGTGAGTATGCGAGAGCATGAGGTGTGTATGTAAAGGGATTTGCTTGTCTATGGACTCTTTGGATAACCTTACTGTGTCTGAGTTGAAGATATTAATTATTATACTTGTTCTTTTTTGTCTTCAGGTTATCTTGGTGGCTTCCCAAGTCAGATTTGGTTTGTTTTCTTGGCCGTTGTTCACCCTGAAGGTGCTTCAGGCTCCATGCACTGCATGTTCCTCTAAAGCTATGAATACACCTCACAGTTATCACGTTCAGGGCTCACATCTGCCTGTGAGCCTGCTGGGTGACATGGGGCTAAATCAGGTGACATGGGTCACCCCAAAGTAGAGAGGTTAGGAGGAGAGAATAGGAAACAATGGGGAGAGGAGAAAATACAAGAAGAAGAAAAGAAGGAGAAAGAGAGGAGAAGAAATGAGGAGAGAGCACAAGAAGAGGGGGAAAGGAAAGGAGGGACACCAGAAAAGGGCATAGGAGAATGTAAAAGGCTAGAGGAGAGTAGAAAAGTGGACAGGAATGGTGAGGAAACAAGGAGATGAAATGGAAAACAGAAAAGGAGAGGACAGTCTGGGGAGCGTGATTATCTAAATAACTCCCACATACTGCTCTACACACACTCAGCACAGGATCACACACACCTTCACACCCGTATCCTAAATACACAAGAGATTTGTCACATGAGACAACAGGACAAAAAGAAAGGAAGGAAAAGAAGGGATGAAGCGTGGAATAAAGAGCAGAAAGTGGAAAAGGGAACTGAGGGAAAACAGAAGAAAGGAGAAATGAAGTAAAATGTTTGAAAATGAGTAAAAAAGATGAAGGAATAGAGAGTGAAGAGACAGAAAGAAGAGAGGGAAACAGAATGAATTTAGGGAGATGTAAAAGGAGAGAAGGATTAAAATTAGAAATGGTGGAAGATTGGTGGAGGAGAATTGAGAAGACTAGTGGGATGGAAAGAGTAACGAGAGGAGTGCAGCAGCATCAGGGATTCATCAAGAGTAGAGGAAGGAAAATATGGATGAAGGGAGGAACGCAGGGAGAAAAGGAATGTAAACATAATAATTAAGAAAAGGAGGGAGAGTGTAGAGAAAAAAATTAAGGAATACAGAGTGATGGGAAGAATGGAGAGGAGAAAAGAGGAAAATCTCTCTGGTGGAATTAAAAAAGTAAGACTGGAGGTTAGAGGAATGTTGTGATCAAAGGAGGAGCAGAGGAGGTGCAAAGTGCAGAGCAGGCTGGATTTCCTGTCTGTCAGGTACACTACCTACACTATGCTCAGTGTTAAAAAAATTAGCACCACACGCTTCAGGTCTTCAAACTCCATCCATCTGTGTGAGGGGGGGAAATAGAGACAGGAAGTGGGTGAGAACAAGCCCCCAGTGTCCCCTCCGGCCGCACACATTCCCTCTGTTTAAAAACTTTCCACAGCTTGTGAAACACCCTGTCAGGAGAAAGGCTGCTGATGCTGCTGAAAGGGCGTTGACACCCAGGAATAGCTCTGGAACATTCTGCCTGTGAAGGAGAGAAACAGCTCTGCCATCCAGGAGAGGTGAGGATGACCAGAGGGGGGAGAAGTACTCAGATCTTGTTCTTGAGTAAAAGTAGAAGTACTCAGATCTTGTACTTGAGTAAAGTAGAAGTACTCAGATCTTGTACTTGAGTAAAGTAGAAGTACCAGAGTGTAGGAATACTCTGTCACAGTAAAAGTCCTGCATTCTAAATGTTCCTCCAGTGAAAGTAGAAAGTACTCTCATCTAAATGTACTTAAAGTAGAGACAGTAAAAGTAGTCATTGTTTGATTGGTCCATTTCAGAATAATATCTCTGATATGTTTTATAATTATTGATCATTAAAGTGTTCTCAGAGCTGGTAAAGGTGCAGCTAGTTTGAATGGCTTTGTATACTGCAGTGTAGCTGCTGAATTTACTGCAGGTGAACAAAAAGTCTGATTTAAGGGCTGATTATATTTACCATCATTCATCCAGATCTGTAAAGTAACTAAAGGGATTCAATACATGCAGTGGAGTAAAAGTACACCATTTACCTCTGAATTGTAGTGGAGTCAATGTACTAAGCAGCATTAAATGGAAATACTCAAGTAAATTACAAGCACCTCAAAATGGTACTTAAGTACAGGACTTCAGTAAATGTCTTAGTAACTTAACACCACGGATGATAACATCTCAGAGGTGAGTGTGCACACAGAAACCTCCTTCACACACCCGTCAGCGCTGATGCTGTGATTGGGGACACCTGTACTCTCAGACTGTTTCCACCCTGCAGCGTGTGTGCACCTGCAGGAGCATGCTAGTTCACTCATTTTTGCTCAGTATCTACATATACCTGCAGCTGAAAATAACTGATATCTAACCCTTTCCAGTTCACGATTTCCAACCTAACAAAGCCACGTTTGGCTCATGCGACTGCTGCAGTGGCCGAGCCGTGCAAACACGCTGAAATGGCATAAAACATTTCTGCACTTTCAAAATGATACGAAATACAAATGTGCCATCACATTAAGAAACATCTTCAGCCACGCCAACTTGACCAAACACGCGCAGGGCTTACTGAAAGAGCTGCATAAACCAAACGCTGCAAATAAGACAACACTGCATGAAGCTCGAAACACAATGGAAACCAGGGGACACTAAAAAGTCACACACACAGCGCTTCTATTTGCATCGTTCTTGAGAACTGCAGAGCCTTTCTTCTAATGGAAGAGTTTTGGGCCGTTGCAACGTGTTTGCCCCTGTCTGCCACCGTAGACTACAGCGAGAACTCAACATGACAGCAAGTTAAAACTTTGAGATGTAGGAGTGAGTGAACATGATGGTTTTAGGGTCAAGTTTAGACACTTAGTCGTGTTCCTTCTTCTAGCTCCCCTTTATTATGGTCCTTTTTATTGGTATATTTCCACCATATTTCCACATTTGATATTCATCAGCAACATATCATCTTACTTTTTATTAACCAATGACACACTGCTGTAGGCTATTGTACCGGGGTTCATGGTTTTAAGTCTTATTTCATATTGCATATTAACTCATATTTGTGCACTCACAGTACAGCTGGGAGATTTAATTATTTGTTAAAGGCGTTCTTTTTAAAGTTCAGAGTTTTGCTCACACACACACACACACACACACACACACACACACACACACACACACACACACACACACACACACACACACACACACACACACACACACACACACACACACACACACACACACACACACACACACACACACACACACACACACACACACACAACTGTGTTTCCCCTGAGTAGCAGGTTAAATATTTGCCTGGTAGGGTTCTGTGTTTATGGGTTGGTCCTCTGGCTGGTGTTAGTGAGTCGTCCTCCAGGGAGCTCACACGCGTGCAAAAACATTGAGCAGGGACTGCGTGTAAATTTAACATGGAGATTATTCTGTTTATTTAAAAAACAATATTGTCTTTGACGCTATGGAATAACTCAGTTCAGTTTGACTTAACTAATTACAATTCAAAGTTGATAAACCAGGCACTGTCCTTCAACATTAAACCCATTACAAAGATAAACATAAATCTACTACCTCTGCCCCACACACACACACACACACACACACACACACACACACACACACACACACACACACACACACACACACACACACACACACACACACACACACACACACACAGAAGTATTCTTATCTGAAACTGTGAGCTGTAACTTCCATGGTTTTTATTTTCAGCTTTAGATGTGCAATTTAAATGTCATGTTTTCAAAAGAAGACATTAAGAGTTCAGAGATTAACTAGAATTAGTGCTTGCGTTGCACTGAACCCAATATTGATTTACATAATATAAAGGATTTACTATTTTCAGGTCTAAAACTAGCAAAACAAAGGCCACAACTGATGTGAGCTTTAATAGTCTACATTACAGTAATTAGTGTGAGTGAGAATAATGCAGAAGTATACCCCAGTTTGCACTGATGGCGTCAATTGGTAAAAAAAAAAAGAACAAAAAAAGAATCGAGATATCATTAAACAAAATATGACTCATGATTAATTACAAATTTAAAATATAAGTATTAACTTGTATTTTGGGATGAGATTATGTGGCGTTGTAATAAAGAAATGCATAACAAACTTTGGCGTATGCCATCATTATTAACAGGTAAACATCCGCGCGCGAATGCTGGGAGGAATTTGGGGTCAAACTTGGTCATGTAGGCCTAATGTACAGCGGAAGTGTGCAGACACTTCCTGTACATACGTTTCGGACTTGTTTTGTAAGAAACAACCTCTTACCACTGTCCTGTCGCTCTGAACCCTTCGAACACACTCCGACAGCAGGAAGACCAGCAGCGCGGCATGCGAATGTGAGCGCGAGCATCATTCCCGCCACCGCGGTCCAGGCCAGCAGCGACCGCGCGCCCTGTTGTGCCGAGACTTCTAAGCCGCACAGTGCGCGCGGAGAAGCTGCAGCCAGTCCGTAGTGGGGGGTGGATGAGTCCCGACAGAGAGCAGAGCTCGTCACTGCTCCAGCAGCAGAAGGCGGGATGATAGCGAGCTGCGCATGGTCAGTTCAGGTCTCCAGCTCCGAGGCAGCGAACAGTGTGAGGAGAAGCTGGTCCGACTCCCTCCTCCGACAGGTACTGCCCAATTCCCCTACCCCAGCCTACTGTACAGCCCTGAGAAATGATGAGCGGTCCACCGCAGGGATTGTTTTACAGCCTTATTTCTACTACACTCAAATGAACTTTGAAACAATTAGGTTATATTTCAAGTACACTCCCATCTGAAACCAGACTGAACTCAAAGCTTCAAAAGCCAATGACACCACACAAATGTTTTGGGTATCTGCTGAAATATAGGCATATCCACACAGTATAATGTCATGGGAGTATGAGACAAGTATTGCTTATCATGCCATGGCATATGCAAAAAGTGTCAAAAATATGTAAATCCATGCCAAATTCTAAGGTCTGCAGTTTTTACATTTGAAAATAATTACAAAGTTAAACCAAACTTCTCATAGGATTATTGTGTGTGGTTTGTGCAGCTTTTGGTTTTAATGACATATCCGACATTTCAGTCACAGACAGACAGACAGACACAGACAGACAGACAGACAGACAAGAAGAGTCCAGGACGAGCAGTTATTTTGTAAGGAAACTTTTATGTGTGCTTTGTGAAACTCACTTATCATTACAGACAGAAGGCGTTGCAGTTTCCAGTACAGCAGATAAGGTTTGATATTAAAGAGTACAAAAAAAGGAAAATCACAATTCCAGAGTTCATTTCTCTCCAACCTCACAGGGAAAAGAAGAGAAACAAAGAAGAGAAACAAGCTTTTGGTCCAAGTCTTTTCATTTCAGTTCCTTCCCCGTCTGTCCTTCCCTCAGTCTCCCCCTCCTCTCCCCCGTAACAGCCAACAAACACCAGATGACTCAGTTATCCTGGAATTTAGGCAGAGCTTTCTCAGAAAGGGCCTGATTGATGCCCACAACACCCAGAGCTCAGATATTGAACACATTATGATTGCATAGTTTTTTTTTTACATAACAATTTCTTTTTTCTAGTATTTTTTTACTTGCACATAATGGAATGTTTACATAAAGACCCCTCCCCGATCTTTTCCCTCCCCCCTTCCCCCCCTTCATTGCGATACATTTTCTTTCCCTTTTCTTCAGAGACAGATGAGGGGTGTAGGGATGGGGGAGAGAACAGGAAGAAGTGGGAGACTAACTTAGGTGAGAGTAAGAGCGAGGGACAGGATTCTAGTCACCAACAGGCACATTTATTTTATTACTTCCAACATTTTCCCAAAAGTGTAAGGGGGGAGCACCACAGCGCATTGCTATGGCAGCTCTAAAAAAATCCAGGAAGTCAAATGTCTCCATGAGATGACGTGTATAGAATTCTGCGTGATTTCTTGTATATAAAACTGGACTAACTTTGACCACTATAATATTACCTATCATATAAATGTATAGTTTTTGTATTTAAATAAGCACCTATAGCCCACCCCAGGAGGAGAATAGTTTCATAGAAGCAAATATTTGTTGATAATTATGGAGATGCCTGTCATGGGATTTATACAGGAGAAGGCCTTTAGGTACATAAGGCTCAACTTCATGGCTACCTACTATTTCTATGTTTATGTCCATTGCAGAAAGAAGAAGAAAGCTGAAGAAAAAAGGACTTCTGGAAGCTCAAACCTATCCACTGGTGAAACTGCTCTGTCGCTCTCATTGGCTTTGAAAGTTCTGCCTTTTTATTTTTATTTGTAATAAATGTCCCTCTACTTGAAAGCCTGCCATCAATTATTCTCAACGACTCGGACTGTGTATGACATGATTCGCACTGGAAAAAAAGTATGTACAGCGCTGGGCCCTGCCCCCCCCACCTGCACAAATCACCAGCCCCACCCGAAATCGCCCCACCACCCATCTACTCCAGGAAATAAACAGAAGTGAGAAATGAACAAAGCCAGGAGGAGGAAAAGAGCTGAGGTTAGACAGGTCCCCTTATCCAGCGACGCGGGAATTATGGGTAAATGTGTCATTTTATCTCTGGTTGGTCAACACCCCCCCCCCCCCCCCCCCTTCTGACCCCGCTGCATATATCTCTCTAGGATCTAATACACAAACCTCGCCAGTCGCCACATCAAAACCCACAGCACCCTGCCCCCACCCCAGTTGGCAAGAAGAAAGAAATAATAATAAAATAAACAAAAATTAGCATAAGTATCAAATTAGCTTGTGCCTCCCCTCCCCCATCCCTCCCCAGTTTAGCCCCACCAAAGGCAGAGAGGGTGAAGCTAAGGACCCGCACTACAGAGCAACTGTCCCCCTGTCCCACAGCTGCCCCTGGATATGCCCGTTCATAAAATACCCTTCACAACAAATGGATTACTCTTGATGTGTTCATGAAGCCGTAGGAAAACATCAGACCCAGGCCCAACCCGACTACCGTCCAATCAACATGCTCAGTCTCAAACACTCCTGATCATTTCTAAACTGGCACATGCAGGGGCACCTCACAACTGCCAATCAAATTCTTCCAAGCGCTCACTTTCTGGCCTCTTCTCTACGCACATAATAACTCTCTACCCCCCTACCCCCCCTCCCCCTTCCCGGTCTGTGCAGCCCTCCTCTACAGGTCGCTCTCTCCGTACAGGGCGGTGGAGAAGGACATGTAGTCCAGGGCTCCGGGGGCGGCGTCAGGCCCTGTGTAGGGGGCCATGCGGGCGATGCAGTACTCTGCCTGGTCGGGGGGCAGCTCCCTCCTCAGCTCCTCGGCCGTGATGAAGGCCTGATGGAAACAACGAGGGAGGTACATGAAGGCTTACAATATGGCACAATGCAGTAGAATAACCCTAGGATGTAGGGTTATTGTTTGAGTGGTCCAATTCAGTTTGAATGTACAGGAAGATAATATCCAAAAAGCTTCCATCTCAGAAACATTATTTTTAACATCTTGTTTTATTTGCCAATCAGAACCCAGAATCATATTTGTTCTGTTAGAGTGAGCTTTATGTTCGGATTCGACGCTTTTTAAACATGCATCTTTTCACATCATGACTCCAGCACAATAACAATTGGACATTTTGTTTTGGTTGCTTTAACCCTTTATGTTGTGTTCGGGTCTCCGTTTCAGGTGAAAATGATATAATAACTACCCTTAAGGTTTTTTTATCGGAATAAGGCTTCATGATATTCTCCACAACAGTTATATAACACTACACAACTCATTTTGACAATTTTAGCCAAGTCTGAAGGTCTCCCAAATAAAAAGTGTATCATTTGGTGTTCAGTGCATTGTTGTGGGTCAAGATTCATCTTTGACTCTAGTCACCCCACCCCCATCCTCCACTGTAACAATCATTTTAAATTGTATTCTAATATTACTCTATTATAGTCAGACCACATAATTATCCACTGTCTTCACTATAGGGAATTTATTGAGTGAATTTAATCCCATTTTTTACTTACTAAAAATATGTGGTGTAATTGGTTTTGGGCCATAAAATAACATCCCACAGGAAAGTATGGTTATGAATGCATAATAGGTTGGTTATGATGTAGTAAAAACAAATAGGGTGAAAGTCATTATTTTTGAGTGTTATGGAGCGAGTTAAGTCACGGGTCATTTTGACCATGAACGGAAACTTGAAGCTACATCACACACACACACACACACACACACACACACACACACACACACACACACACACACACACACACACACACACACACACACACACACACACACACACACACACACACACACACACACACACACACACACACACACACACACACACACACACACACACACACACACACACACACACACACACACACACACACACACACACACACACACACACACACACACACACACACCTTGTCAGCGGCCAGGATCTTGAAGGAGGCGATGACCTGGTCTGCGGTGTCCGTGTCTGTCGTTTCCCTGGACATGAAGTCGATAAAGGCCTGGAAGGTGACGGCGCCGCTGTTGTTGGGGTCCACTATGCTCATGATGCGAGCAAACTCACTGTCTCCCTGGCAACCGAGAAACAACAGGTTAACCAGGAGAGACAGCACTTTGTACACGCACACACAGGGACAGACACATTGTGCAAAACATCAGGACCGCCATTAATGAGCAAGCAGGACAATAGAGTTGTTATTGTGGTCCCAATATTTTATATTTCACACTCATCACATGCACATACATACATAACATGAGCACTGTTTAATGCCAACGAGGGACAGACATTTCTGTGTCATTTGGAGGCTCTATGGTCACTTAAAGCAGAAGAGTAGCAGGTACAAAAGCAACAGAGACTAAAAGCAGCAAGAGGATCAGGGAGACAGCAGGGTGTCAGCAGGGTCCACTCCGATCTAAGCCACAACACCCAAAACTAAACCGAGCACGACTTTAACATTATTTTCAAAACCAGTATTGAGCTTTGCTATTAAAAAACAAATTAGATTATTTATTATTCACTCGTTTCTTAAAACAAATCAAATTAAAAGGCCAGAAAATGTCAATTATGAGGAGACATCTTGGTTGTAACTGTACAACACAGAGCTCCTTCTCATAGAGAGCTGATTTCTTACTGGAAAGGTAGCATGATGGGAATCATCTTTAACATCTTCCCAGACTTGGTGTGGTCGTTTCAGACAAACTGAGTTTAGATGTTTGTGGCCCTGCTGACCCACCCGAGAGCATCATGCCAGCAGCAGTACCAGGCTGTATCCTGTAGAAATGAGTAGAGCCCGGAAATCCTCTGAGACCATCTGTCCCGATCGCTTCTGTGGGCACCACAGCAAAGGCCGGGACGGGGGAGTGATAAGGCGGGAGTCAGAGAGACAGAGGTGGCAGAGAGGAGGAGGAATGAGAGGATGAAGATAGAGGAGGAGTGGCGAACAGAAACAGAGATGTTGTAGAGAAAATGTAGGAGGGTAGTGGAAAAAAAGATAAAAAGCACAAACAGTTAACAGCAAAAGTGAATCCTGACGGACAGACAGGGAGGGGGGGCTGTTCAGAGAGGGAGAGGGAGCCCGATCCAGCTGACGCAGCACAAAGCAACAGAGCCCCCAGGTGGACAAACAGGGATGCAGCATCTCTGCCTCCATGCCGAGTTACGGACCCCGGCGTGACCCCAGAGCAGGAGTACTGACCACTCTTTGTCTGGTTTCTTCTAAACTAAAGCCTTCATATCAAATTAGATATTATGTTTGTCAAATTAATTCAAAGTCCACCTGGTGACATTTTAAAATGTATTTGCATCATATTGTTTACGATGTGAACTGATTTAAATACTGTTTTGCCCTCCTCAGAGCTCCTTCATTAACAGATCTGTCTTTATTATCTCAAAATCAGGAGAAATGCTTTTTAAAAACAGGGACTACATCCAGTATATTGCTAAGTCATTTGTAATGTATTAAAATGCTAAAATATAAACCAACATTTTACAAAAGCTGATTTATTTAAAGCTTTTCTGACTTTGGAACCCCACAGTGAGAGTGTAGGGAGAGTTTTTATCACAGATGAGAGCCCCTATGTGTGGCCCTGCTTCAGCCTGCAGTGTGGTCAGCTCTCCTGCTCAGACCCTAACACCCCCTCTCGGCTCCGCCTGGCTGCAGCTCCTACCTGCTTGTCGTTCTCCACATCGTAGCCCAGACTGATCAAACAGGCCTTGAACTCCTCAGCCATCAGAGCCCCGCTGTGATCCTGAGACCAGCCAAACACCCAATGACAGAGCGCCACGTCACGCGGATGAACCAGTCACAACACAGGGATGGTAGTGAGCATGAGATCCACAGCATGCAGGGAGGAGATGGAGACATGAAGGATGGAGGGACACACATTCACTGATGTTTAGACAATGTCAACACACACTCAACAGGAAGTCATGATGGAGCCCAGACTAAAAATGAAACGCTTCAAAATGCTTTACCAGAGTTATACTAAACATTCACTTTGGAAACTGAAAGGGTTTCTGCTTGGTAACACAGAAGGATAAAACAAATGTGTTATTGACATCCACATGCATTCTTCTAAAATATATAATATAATAATAGAGGAGTCAGTATGTCCTCTATTAAAAAGAGGTTAACATTGCAGGTTAACATTGCAGATTGTGGGACATTTAAAGGTTTTAGTATCATGCTGTACAATAACACTGATGTGATGGGTGAGAGACCACAGGAAACAATAACAGTGACACAAACACACATGGTGGTGTGAGATGGTGAATGATGGGCTCATCCAATCCCTTTCCCTCAAAGAGCCAATGTTTAAAACAAACTTTAGACGCTGATATTCTGCTTTTTACCTCCAACTAGGCACCAGTTGTGTGAACAGTGCCGCAGATTCAAACTAAACTACTTACAATGACCTGACTTACATTATCATGAAGATTCATTTAAAGAATCTAAAGAAATGGTCCTCAGACCCTCGCCCTGTGCTCCCTTAACACCTGACTTCCACATCCGCCCGACTAGTGCTAGTTACTCAACTCAGGATGGATACTCACACGCTTGGCTCCTCTCTCACCCCCTTGTAAGGTCTAAACATTCGTTCATCAGGTTATACATTTATATAGAAAGGGCTAAATCTTCACATCAAAACACACACTTTTAGAGAGTTCATGTACAATATATGAAGAAATATGCCATAGATAACACAATACCATGAACAACACTACGCTTTGGGTTCAGAGCTTCATTTGGTGGTGTAGCATTACCAGTATGCAGATTATATTTATTTATATTTACTACTCTGATTCATAATATATAATGTGGAAAAAGGAAATCTTCAAAAATAAACATCTATTCTTAAATTCTGAAGCTTCTATGTGTCGTTAAAGGGTGGTTGCATGGCAGTAGCTAAATTAGAATACTAAACGTCATGACACTGAACAGCTGTTAGCTTGAGGTGCTGATGATAAAGTCATGTGACCGTGGTTAGTTAGTAAAAGATCATCCAAAATGTGTAGCTACCATCTATGTGTTTCGCCTTTTTATGCAATAATCTATTCTGGTATATTGAAAAGATTTAAAAATAATGACTCTACTATCAACCTCTCTAACTCTGACAGTGTGTATAAACAGAACCCTACAGGTGTGTAAATGAGACGTGGCCCCCGGAGCCCGGCCCCTGACCTTGTCAAAGTGGTTGAAGGAGGCGCGGTACTCGTAGAGCTGCTCCTGGCTGATGCCCTTGGCGTCACGCGTCAGGATCTGGTTCTCCACCTCGTTGATGGTCCTGGCGATGGTGGTCAGCAGCTGCTCCCAGCCCACACGCAGGTGCTGCAGGGGGGAAGAATAAAGAGAGAGGAGGGGGAGGAAACATGTTACTCCCTGTCTTATAGTTGTATTCGTTGTACTGAGGGAATGTACAGAGGGACTCTTATAATAACAAACTGCTTAAAGTCTAGTTTCCAGCATTGTGATGTTTTCAGGATCCAAAATTGCACATTTGTACTGTTGGCTGAGTGTTGCAACCATTGGATATAGAATTACAAGTTAAAAATTATTATCTCTACTGTGGAAAATGTATTTTCTAATAGATAAGCAATCTGTCAAATCCAAATGCTCAAGAGTCACCTTATACTTTAACATCAACCCAAAATGAATCAAAATCAGCCCACAGAGCAATGTTCTGGTTAAAACTGCCTTTGTTGATCCTGCAAATGTCAGAAATGGATTTAGCATCATCAATTAACCCCAAAACCACTCCTAAACTGTCCCAATCGGCCAAGCCAGTTTATAACTATTGTCTGCATAGGCTATAATGCTAATTAATGCTTAATCTGCAAATTGCCCAACATACAGTATGCAAATTAGAATCCACCAGTTTCTATGTGCTGGGACCCCCACTATACATTTCTAACATAAAACTTTGGAGGCTCACAATAGGACTCTATGAGCTGGCAAACAGAGTATTAACTAGTATCCTTAAAAAGAGTGGATTCTTCCTGAAGGCCTGAAAGTTGTGTGGAAGTTACCTCCATTGTGTAGGAGGTGTATTGGTTATCGAAGATGAGGGCCTCCTGGATGAGCTGGTGGGAGCCCTCCAGTGTGTTGATCTCAGGCATGTAGGACATGATGGACGTCTGGTAATCCCTCAGGTTGGTCAGCTGGTCCTCCAGAGTGCCGTTCATCTCAATGGATATCCGGCCAATCTCCTGCAGACACAAAAAGACAGTGTTTACTATCCTGTTAATCCTACAGATACACTGATTTAAGAAGAAATGACACCCACCAACGAAAACTATTTATAAAACCCTGAATCCAGGAGGAAACACTTCCTTCTGTAGTGAGATAATAGCTCATTCTTTGACGTCAGGGTAGATTGGTGTATTTTTCTTATTTCAACATCAAAAGGCTCACAATGAGTTGCAGAAGCTCTGTTTAGGGCTGCAACAACGAATCGATAAAACCGATAAAAATCGATTATTAAAACAGTTGGCAACGAATTCAGTTATCGATTTGTTGGGTCTATGTTGTTACTCTCTGTTTGCGGAGCTGGCTACGCCACTCGAAAAAAGAAAACATTCAAAAGATGGCGGAGGCGGAGAGAAGCACGGCCCGACCAGAGCCTATCTACAGTGGGGCAAAAAAGTATTTAGTCAGCCACCAATTGTGCAAGTTCTCCCATTTAAAAAGATGAGAGAGGCCTGTAATTTTTATCATAGGTACACTTCAACTATGAGAGACAGGATGAGAAAAAAAAATCCAGGAAATCACATTGTAGGATTTTTAATGAATTAATTGGTAAATTCCTCGGTAAAATAAGTATTTGGTCACCTACAAACAAGCAAGATTTCTGGCTCTCACAGACCTGTAACTTCTTCTTTAAGAGGCTCCTCTGTCCTCCACTCGTTACCTGTATTAATGGCACCTTTTTGAACTCGTTATCAGTATAAAAGACACCTGTCCACAACCTCAAACAGTCATACTCCAAACTCCACTATGGCCAAGACCAAAGAGCTGTCAAAGGAGACCAGAGACAAAATTGTAGACCTGCACCAGGCTGGGAAAACTGAATCTGCAATAGGTAAGCAGCTTGGTGTGAAGAAATCAACTGTGGGAGCAATTATTAGAAAATGGAAGACATACAAGACCACTGCTAATCTCCCTCAATCTGGGGCTCCACGCAAGATCTCACCCCGTGGGGTCAAAATGATCACAAGAACGGTGAGCAAAAATCCCAGAACCACACGGGGGGACCTAGTGAATGACCTGCAGAGAGCTGGGACCAAAGTAACAGAGGCTACCATCAGTAACACACTACGCCGCCAGGGACTTAAATCCTGCAGTTCCAGACGTGTCCCCCTGCTTAAGCCAGTACATGTCCAGGCCCGTCTGAAGTTTGCTAGAGAGCATTTGGATGATCCAGAAGAGGATTGGGAGAATGTGATATGGTCAGATGAAACCAAAATAGAACTTTTTGGTAAAAACTCAACTCGTCGTGTTTGGAGGAGAAAGAATGCAGAGTTGCATCCAAAGAACACCATACCTACTGTGAAGCATGGGGGTGGAAACATCATGCTTTGGGGCTGTTTTTCTGCAAAGGGACCAGGACGACTGATCCGTGTAAAGGAAAGAATGAATGGGGCCATGTATCGTGAGATTTTGAGTGAAAACCTCCTTCCATCAGCAAGGGCACTGAAGATGAAGCGTGGTTGGGTCTTTCAGCATGACCATGATCCCAAACACACCGCCAGGGCAACGAAGGAGTGGCTTCGTAAGAAGCATTTCAAGGTCCTGGAGTGGCCTAGCCAGTCTCCAGATCTCAACCCCATAGAAAATCTTTGGAGGGAGTTGAAAGTCTGTGTTGCCCAGCGACAGCCCCATAACATCACTGCTTTAGAGGAGATCTGCATGGAGGAATGGGCCAAAATACCAGCAACAGTGTGTGAAAATCTGGTGAAGACTTACAGAAAACGTTTGACCTCTGTCATTGCCAACAAAGGGTATATATCAAAGTATTGAGATGAACTTTTGTTATTGACCAAATACTTATTTTCCACAATCATTTGAAATAAATTCATTAAAAATCCTACAATGTGATTTCCTGGATTTTTTTTTCTCATTCTGTCTCTCATAGTTGAGGTATACCTATGATGAAAATTACAGGCCTCTCTCATCTTTTTAAATGGGAGAACTTGCACAATTGGTGGCTGACTAAATACTTTTTTGCCCCACTGTATATACGGCTCTGGGTCCGACTAAAATCATCAACAGCGTGGAAGCACTTCACCTTAAACAACACTGGTTGACAAGTAAGGGATAATGTGCAGCAAAGCGGTCAATGAAAAAAAAAAAACACCACATCAAGATCCCTCCGCTTCGTGGCGGTTTCTGTGATGATACTGCTGGTGGTTTTTTTTCAACAATGACCGGCTCGCTGCACATTATCCGGCTTATGACACGGCCAAATACTAAACAAACTAAACGACTAATTTGACTTATTTTAACTTATTTAAACTATGCCCATTTATTGATTCAGCTATTTCAAAGTGTTTGCAAATGTGCAGACAGTGGGTTGGGTTGAGACACTGTGCTGTATTTATTAATAATAATAAATGTATTTTATAAGCGCTTTTACAGGTGCTCAAAGTCCTTTACAAAAGGTACATAAAAAGAAAGACAAGAAATAAATAAAGTAAAAGTCCCATTAAAATCGAGCAGTGTAACAACAATCACACATTAAAGACAGTTTGAAGAGGTTCGTTTATGAGTTTCTTGAAGGTAAGGAGTGAACTAGGACACATTGTATAGTTTTTAGCAAATCTGAACATCGCCTACATTTGGGTTGTTTTGTGTGTTGATTTTGTCAATTTGGAGATACAGTTTTCTGAATCAAATAATGGAGAAAAAGAAATGTGGCGCGTTTTTTTATCCGATGAATCAATTAATCGTAGAAATAATCGACAGATTAATCGATTATCAAAGTAATCGTTAGCTGTAGCTCTAGCTCTGTTTGAAAGAAACTGTAAATGTGTAGCAGAGGAAGCTTAAAAATAAATGATAAGGCTGTATTAGCAGTGTGTGTTCAGCATTTCAAAGTAACAATTAAAACAAGTGAAATATAAGCATAGTAAGTCAATAAATGTAGAAACTGGCACAAAAGCATTGAGCCGTCTTAAAACTGAAACCTGGAGGACGGTTTGTCTTCCCTGAAGCTCTCCCCTTGTCCACTCTGCTTTATGAGCTCACTGCTGGACAATGTTGGCCTGGAAACGGTGACAAACTGCACACAGCTGTGCAAAGAGGAAGCTCTTCAACACAAAGTGGAGCTCTCACACAGACGGCTCATCCTTACCTCCATCTTTGCCTGGATGTAGGCACCGACCGTGTTGGCCTGAGTGGCGAACTTGGCTCTCAGACTGTCATTGTTGTTCTGCTTGTTCAGCTCCCCCTGCAGGGCAGTATCACGCAGGGGCACCATGCCCATCGCCTACAACACACACACACACACACACACACACACACACACACACACACAAACACACACACACACACACACACACACACACACACACACACACACACACACACACACAGGTGTAAGGAAAAGCGGCAGCTGGAGCAGCTCTTTAAATCATTCAGACTCCACAGGAAAGGTTGTCTGTAAAAGTCTGATCAATGACACCAAAGCCACATGATAAAGTGATTGTTGGACACAGGGTAGTGCTTATAGTTCTGGTATGCACACTGTAAAAGCAGCACTAGTGTTAGTGGCTATTATTGTTTTATTGTAGGCAGTTTATCCCCCCCAAATAATAAGTGTAGGAGGTGTTGTTCCGTCTCCGCAAAACTGTTTCAAAAAAAACATTGAGATCCGAGGGAGATGCAATACATTTACAATCTGTATCCAACTACACTAGTACATCAAAACTTGAGGGGGCAATACACTGCATTAAGGTATAGTCCTCAGGAAGCACGGGGTGCAGCCCACCTTCTCCCACTTGCTGTCGATGCTCTCCGGGGTGATGGTGGTGTAGGGGTTGGCTCCGCTCAGCTTGATGCCGTTGCTCTGGGCGATCTTTTGCACCTCAGCCTGGATGGCCTGGATGGCCTCACGCTCCTTGTTGGCCTCAGCCAGGGTGGACTTGAACTGCTCGTGGGCTGTGATCAGACCCTGGGGGGTGGGGGGGGGAGTTTGGTTTTACTTGCAGCAGTTTATGTTTAGCCGGGTATAGTTCATCTCACATTATGATATATGGTATTTCCCTGCCAGTACTGTTAAATTCACATTTCTTTTAGGGTGGACAATATATCCAATTGTTATACAAGTCTAGATATGGTGTTAGATTTCTGAAATTGTTATATCGAGTGTTTCTGGTTTTGAAGGCTGCAGTAAAGAGATGATTTTTAAGAATTTACCAGACAGTACTAGCAGCTTTATTATTTTAGCAATACATCCACAAAAACAATGATTGTTTACCAAGAATATTATTGTGTAAATATGTTGTGAAAGCACACATAGCTAACCCTACAATAACATGGAAATATCAAGGTATTTGGTCAGAAATATTGTGAGATTGTTCTTCACATGGCCCAACCCTTCTTTCTTAAGTAAATCCTCTTGTGCATATGTCCAGGACAAAGCAATATTTGTCCAGTGTCAGTTACCTGGATCTCCTCGATGTTGTGCACGATGAACATGTCCTGCAGGTCCTCCATGGCTCCCTCCATCCAGTTGTTGAAGGGTGCTGCTCTCTTGGCGTACTCCAGGTACAGCTCGTCTATGGACTCCAGTTGCTTCTCTGTCCTCTGTGGGAGACAGCCAGGAGAGCAGGATTAGAGTCAGAGAGGACAATTTAGATGTTTTGATAAGTAGTATGTGGAGAGGGAGAGAGAGTGGTACCTCCAGAGACTCTTTGCGGTTCTGGGTGAGGGCCCCCAGGCTGTCCCACTGATCACAGATCTTCTGACAGCGAGCGTTGACGCTGGCAGAGTCGTAGTAGTCCAGCTCACTGCAGACGGAGAGGAGCACAGCTACAGCAGATGCTATCACACAGATCAATCAGTCTCCTCTACTTCCTCTCGGCCTCCTTACTTGAGCTCCTGTGCGATGGCGGCGATCTGCTCCACTCGGTCCTGATGGGCCGCCAGGTCACTCTCAAAGGCCTCGTGTTTCCGTAGCAACGCCTTGACTTCTGACAGGGTAGAAGTCTCGTAGTCTTTCTGGGTCAGCATGGCCTCCTTACCTGCACACACAGAGCAGCATCTCGATAAGGTAATCTGCTTCTGGTAGGGTTTGTTTGCTCAGCTGATTTTATACTGTATTCAGTTTTATTGTTTTTAATCATTTTTATTTTGCAGTCAGCCTACAATATTTCATGCCCTCTACTTTGTTGACAAAATAAAAAGAGAAATTGGCAAAGATGTTTTTTTTTAACAAAATGTCAGTCTCGTCTTTTTTTGACGGCTATATTTTATGTAGATTTAACCAAAATTAGTCTTGATTTGTTATTGGGTATCAAAGTCAAGGAAAAAAAGACTCATTGAAAGATTACTAAGTAATAGATGTCATTACCAAAAATTAGCAGCAATTGGCTGCTGCAGAGAAGCCAATACAGCAATGTACTCGAAAAACAAATATGTGCATAAATGTATATTTCAAACATCTGCATCAGCTGCTCTCTGTGAAAAACACAGACTGGCTAAATCAAATAGTGTTCAGTCATTATACTATTTGGTTTACTAACGTCACAATATGTACCATTTATGAAGGGAAATGGAATTTAGGCCAAAAAGGGATTCAACTTGATCATGGGGGGGTTCTTCACAGAAGGTGGTATTTGACCCAGGGGGAATGTGTGTGTGATTAAGTGCTAACGCACCATCGGTCCAGGACTCATGGATGGCAGCCTTCTGGTGGAACTTCTCGGCCAAATGCTCCAGTCTCTCCAGACGCCTGATCTCGCTGAGGATCCACTCCTCGTAGCCCTTCTCTGCTCCCTCCAGAGTGTGCCACGCTCCGTTGATGTCCTGAGAGCAAACAGCGGCCATTAATATACCATTCCTCCACGGCAGAGCCCGGAATGCACCAGTTTGTAGTTCGAAAGTAGAATAACAGCCAACCCCCCCGTCCAACTTCTAAAGAAGTGTCATGGTGTGAAACTAAACTCTCTATTGTGTAAGAGACAGGAAAGGATCTTGTGCGTTTGTCACCTGACTAACTGTATGCTAGTTTACTGTACACGAAAACTAGCAACATGAAATGGAAAATTTAAATAAAAGTAGGTGAAAATTAAACTGATGTTAACATGGTCTTCATGTGAGGCTGATACAAAAAATGTTTACATAAAAAAATGTTTCAATGCAGATTTAAGTGTAGATGCAGACTTGTCCTGTTTATGTATTTACATATATATTTATTTGAATGGGGTAAGCACATTTCCTGCTGTCTGTGAGATATACAAAGATCATTGACATGTCTTCTGATATGGACTCTTTTCATGGGGTTCATAGTGAGGAATATGCGGGTATACATACAGACACCATGCGTCCCTCTGAAGGCATGAAGGCAGGTCTGTTGCTCAGTCTCAGCTTGGTCTGCAGAGTGTTGAAGCTGATCTCCAGCTGGCATTTCTCTTGTACCTGAGGACAGGAGGGATTGGTTTTACAGTGTTAGTCATTCAGGTAGAGGAAACAAAACCCCTCACCTCTGAGAATAAGGCCTGGCTATAAGAGCCCTGAATGCACCGTCAGGACATAACTATACAGTAGCGCTGGTGAGGCTGGAGTTGAGAAACCACTTTCCCTGTGGGAGCAGAAAGCATTTCAGGAGATCTCCTTTTACCTTGGGTGGTTTGTGGACGCAGCGGTAGTCTCTGAAGTCCTCCTGCTTGGCCTGCATATCATTCACTGTCTTCTCCTGGGTTCGGTTCTCCAGCCAGGGGATGGTCCGGCGGATCCACTCCAGCAGCTGAGCAGGAGGAAACACAATCAGATTCTCATTTATGGGAAGCAAGGCTCTGACCCTTGATCAGTATCTAAACTTGAATTACAAAACATCAAAAATAAAATGAAAAGTGTAAAGTCGGGTAGAAGAATAAATAAAAGTGTCCTCACCTCACTGGCCAGCTTCTCGTAGTCCTCCATCATCTGCTCGTTCTCCTGGTTGACAGCCAACACTTTGCAGATGCGGTTGGCAGCTGTCTCAGCCTATCAGGGAACAGAGTGATGAGTAGCGCTCGCAGTGATTGGATAAATCACGCTGACATCAGGTCCACTCCACTCTTAGTGAGACATTCAGTGTAGCTGAGCGTTAGGAGTCCCTAAATAACACAGTGTCTACTGCGAGTTACAGTTTCCTTACCCTGCTTCTGTTTGAATAATTAATCATTCTGCTTTTTCAATTTGTGCGAGCACAATCCACACACAGGCAGTGAACAGAAATAAAACTAACCTTAAGGTCACACATTATTTAAAAGTGCAAATAAATGTCCAAAGGAGGTTACATTTGACTGATACAACATGCTCAAGCTGCTGATGGTTAGTTTAATGTGGCAAAAAATAATGAATCGGTGCGTTTAAATCTCCATGCGTCTCCCGTCACAACTCAGAAGTCAGTCCATACGTCTAGTTACAGTTTCATGTCGCGCTGCTGTCCACACCAGCACGGCTGCCTACGATATTACACTACTGAACCACTGGAATAAAACAAACAAACAGTATACACTTTCACATGTTGATTAAAGCTGAGATAATCTGTACTAAAAACCCTGAGCACATTACTCTTCATTCTTAACCAATGTATTCTATATATACACATATAAACATCACAAAATAAAACAAACACTTGTAATGAGCAGTGTTATTAGCTGAAAATTGGAAGGACATTAGTCATGTTTCCCACAGTGATAATAGCAAAGAGGTCTCTCCCAAAAACCCGTCAGTACCATTATCAGACTCTGTTCAACTCTCCATTCTGATTGGTTGATTACTGCTATCAATAGTCTGTATTTTCTGAATGTTTGCCGTGGACAGTTCTAATGATAGTAGAATCTAAAAGGACATACCATCATTTAAAGTCAATCAAATTCATTTTACATAAAACATTTTGAGGCACATGATTATCTTTGCTGCGTGATAGGCTCCAGGGCCCTGCATCACCACAGGGGTTCAGTGCATTAGTGACCTGCTAGCTACCTACATTAACCCATACTTCAAAATCATTTCCCACGGTAAACTACACATTGCTCCACCTACATGTATTCTGATTTATTCATCATTTCAGTGGAGACTCGAGAGAAATTTGACACCCACAACAAATCCAGTGAAGGATAGTGTTCAGGCAGGAGGAGAGTATGGATGATCACAGTACTGACGCGAGTTTGGGAATTTGAATTCGGACCATAAAGTAAAATCTTTCTGAGGAAACACAGACAAGGTCCAAAGAAACTGAAACAGAAGCATGAGAGAGCGTGTGTTGGCTTTTCCTAACCTGTTGATATTCCCTGACTTTCCTGTAGACAAGTCTTACCGATGAGTCGTTTGTGGTGAATTTCAGTTATCAGGATATTCTTGAATATCCTTACAAGTGACTTGTTAAAAAATGACTACTTTGTGGTAGAGTTTGAAAGAAGGAATTGTATGTGGAAAATAATCAAACAGTGTTGCTATTAAATATAGTATTCCTTTACTTATGCATGGGGAAATATTTCCTTATTAAGACATCTTCATATAGTTCCATGACGAGATTAATATTCTTAATATTTTGAGATCTGGGATTTGACCCTTTATCTGATCGCCCCCTATCTTCTCTCAGTCTGGAGTAACTCTGGAGTTTCTTCTTCTCCACTGAAGTTTTAAAGTCAGTCTGAAGCATGAGAAGCTCACCTTCTGAGCGCCAGAGAAGGCGTGATAGAAGCAGGACACATAGGTCATAATGGCCTTCTCATCCGGCCGCAGCGTACCCACGATGTCTACACAGCACCCAGCGGGGGAGAGAGGTTCACCAAGAAGGTAAGCAGAGAGAGAGAGAGAGAGAGAGTGAAGCCAAAGCTACCCAGAGCTACATGAGCTCGCTCCTGCAGGGAGTGGGAGTGAGGGAGGACTCTTTAGGTCCACAGCTTCCTCCTGTTAGGACGGGGGCCCTCTTGTTGAGAGTTGAGGGACGACGGAGCCTCAAGTTCCAGGTTGGGACACAAACACACACATCAGCTGCTAAACCAGAGTCAGAGATTCACTTAGAGCATTCAGAGTGAGGTTTAGTTTGGTTCATTCAGCCGCTCAAAGAGATAACAAGTTATCAATCCTGCTCTGTATCACTGTGTGTATAAAGTCCACCTTTGTTTTCATTCACGTTAAAAAAAGAAACAAAGTGCAGACATACGAGACGGCTCTTATTTTATCTACTATATATATATATACACTGCAACTAAAGAAATACGTTCTGTATTTTGAGCGAAGTATATGTATGGACAAACTATGTCCATAATACAAATAATTTAAAAAAGAGAAATGACAACCATCTTTCTACATTCAACAACAAATATTAATGATAATAATCATTACAATAATCCAAAGTAAATAGCTCTGGTTTCAAGAGTAAAATCAGAGTATGACCATCACAATTGAAGGCAAACTGCAGAATAGAGTTTGTCATGTGTTAAACATGATGTGTTAAACATCAGAGTACTAATCCAATCTTTGATATTGAATTAGCTTCATGTTAATCATGTTGCACCTAAATGATTTGCAGTTGGAAAAGGACTAAGATACATTCTCAAAAGACCAAGTGAACCAAACCAAAGCAATACACTCTGAAAGATGTGTGCAGCAGTGTGATGTGCTGGTGAAAGCAGAAAGTCTGATGCCAACAAACTGTCCCTGTAGTTACTGACTTCATGTAAATAATTAAAGAACTAGAGGGGATAAATCTGCAGAAGACACACACACACACACACACACACACACACACACACACACACACACACATAATTAATAAGAGGAAGAGGAGCAAAACAAGAGACACATCAACTGGCTTCCTGTCAGAGGTCTACTGGGAGAGGAGGGGGGAGGGAAAATAAGAGGAGGAGGAGGACAAGAAACGAGAGATGGGAGGGGGACAAGAGGAGAAAACAGAACACACTCACACTTTGTTTTGCTACTTAAAGCACTAATGTGTGACACTGCCGCTACAATGTTCTAATCCTAAATCTGCTAATAACTATCAACGTTTTCCACTCATTCTGTGGGATGGGTGGGGGGGGGAAGAGAGAGAGAGAGAGAGAGAGAGAGAGTATTTACTGCTTTCACCAGCACAGCTACAGTCAGACTGTGTGTGTTTGTGTGTGTGTGTATTGCTGAGTGTTTGTGTCCCAACATGTTCTTTTCGAGGCTTTGCAGGCTGTGGAGAGAGAGCGGCCAAGCTGGACAGGGAAGCAGCACCTTGTTAGTAATGGGGAGAGGGGGTTAAATGTCAGGGGTCAGAGGGTACCTTCTGTGCTCCAGAGAAGGCATGGTAGAAACTGGACACATAAGTCATTATGGCTTTCTCATCTGGACGAGCAGTGTTCACAATGTCTACAAGGGTGGGGGAGGGGGGTGAGACCGTGGTTAAGACACACACGTATACAGGCAAGACATGGGACATACATGTAGGTACATGCACTCACATATTATACACACACTTCACAAGCTGTTAAAGACAAACACACACACAGAACAACACAAACAGAATTAACTATACCGTATGAACAAGGGTACACCCATACATCCATTATTAACACCCCTCTGTGTGTTTATTTTTGATCAACATTCTAAGTTTTCTTAGATTTTTTTATATCACAAATAAAGGTTTGCAAAGACATTTATTTTTTGTGGAAGAAAATAAATATATCGTATAAATATAACGTAAATATAAAGATCGTACTGCTCATATGGTGTACCTCTCATACACGCAAACAAAACATACTTTACAATCAGAAACACTGGAGGGGGGGGCTGCTCATAAACAGTTACAGTGGGTTAGAGATCAGTGGCAACATTTACATTTACACTGAGACTGTAATGGAAGTGAGATTCATACTGAACTTTTTTTACTGCTGTACTCTTAATGATACTGTGATTGTTCAGAACATATTTTACTGACTACACACACTAATAGACAAAAAAAACAAGTTTGTACTGTACACACCACATGTATTATTTTCATCTGAGATAGGTTGGCCCCAAAAGACCAATTAAATGAAGAAATGATTCAGTTTGACATTTCAGTGGTGTTTCTTCTCCATCCACAAAACAAACTCCTTAATAAAATGGATAATACAATTATTCATTATTTTCTTTTAGACTTTCTACAAGCTTAAAAGCATGAAGGAGTATTAGAGTTACAGTTTATTATTAAACCTATCAAACCACGTCACAGTCTCCCTGTTGAGCATGTACACACAGACAGGTCTCTCCCTGACAGCTTCAGACATACCTTCTGCATCCAACATCTTGGGGATGTCCAGGTGCTTCTCAGCCACCTCGAAGGCGTTGTTCAGGTTAGTCACGGGGTCGTCCTAAACAACCAAACACAACACTTGCTCAGTCCTACTTTTCATTAGTAGAAAGTTAGATTTCTTTAACGACTTTGCTTCAAAATATGCTAAATAAAGAGTGTGTGCGTGTGTGTGTTTACCTTTCTGAGGCTGTCGTAGTCGATGAGGTCGGGTCTGTGTCTGTGTATCAGAGCGTTGAAGGCCAGACCGTCCTTCCAGCTGTTGGAGAGAACATGAACACATCCGAGGTCATTCTCTGAGGCTCGTCTGATCTGTACAAGCTGGGTTAACAGGCCCATCATTCCCTATACTTCACTCCAAAGTGACCATTTCCTGCATCACATACTGACCCTGTGAATAATCCATATAGAGTGAGTAAAGTTTCCTAAAGATTTCAAGGTCACACAGTGTGAGAAATTGATACACAAGCTTTCACTGAGCTGGAGGCAGTAAGAAGCCGGGCTAACATCACAAAAGACAAGTGTTCCAACTGCGTGTGAAATTAATTCTTGACCTTGTGACTAAACAATCCTACACGTGTGTCCTGTCCTCTGTCGTGCCTACATCTTCTTAACCACGGTCTCCCCCCACCGTGAGACATTGAGAACCTGCTCTCCTCTACACTTCTCTTCTTGGCCTGTAACCTGCTCTCTGTATGAGCTGTATACAGTAACGAAAGCTCCTGAGTCCGTTCCTACACTAACTTTAGTCTTTTAAATCTTCACATACTCGTTGAAGTAATAATAATAATAATAATAACAAATTTTATTTTAGGCGCCTTTCATGACGCCCAAGGACACCGTGCAATTTCTTAAATATGCTAAGAGTGTTTAGTGTGAAGTGGCTTCAACTAAACAGTGAAACATGTTGTCCACCAGGGGGCGACCTTTCTACACGATTCAAGTAGTTTGTTTCATTTTATACACAGAGCACTGAGCTTCCATTCAGCCTTTAACTTATATTACTAATATTACACGTCATGCTTTTTAAAGACTCTGCTTGTTTTAAATAGTTTATTCTGATATCCTAAATATTCATGTTTCCTTTCAGGGTTTCACTGCAGACCAGATGCTGACACCTGTTTTAAAAGATTTTATAACCCTCAGATAGAGAGCTGAATTCTGAAAGATGTTCAATATCATTCATTATCTTTACTAATGGTCTTGTGACACATTATTAGTGACTGTCAATAGCTTTCTTCTAAGACTAATGACCGACAGAGAGGTGAGATCACTCCACACTGACACACCAGAGTGTGATCGTGTGTGCATTACCTGATGTGGAAGTTCTGCACATTGACATTCTTGTAGGGCGCAGTCTTCCTCTGGCACCACAAGAGGAGACCCTCCTTGGCAGAGGTCTCTGTAATGAGGGAAGAGAAGGAAGAGGAGAAGAAGAGCAGGAGGCGTGTGTTAGTCTGTGCCGAGAGTCTCAGAGAAGAACACACTGCAGTGTTTCTGAGGGAGCTAAATATAAACCGGATGATGGACAGTATAAAGATGGTTTTTTGTTTACTCCATGTGCCTGAACAAACATCACACATACATCTCCTCAGTAATACACCAACATGGAGAACATATGACTAAATATTGTGTCTTATAGTGGCCCACACCCACCATGATGAGTCCAACAGACAGCTTTAATTAAACACCATCATCAGAGCTCCAAGTGAGGGACACATTCATCAGGCAGAGTTATCCTCAGCAGACGCCCTCTGGGGTGTGTGTGTGTGTGTGTGTGCGTTATCAATGTCTAATGCTGAGATTAAAAGTATATTAATTGATCTAAATTCAGACTACTAGGATTAATGTTGGCCACAGAATATTAAATGCCTGAGGATCATCTTTTAAAAGATGATCCTCAGGCATTTAAAAAAATATAACCACATAAATAATAGTTATATTATAAATCAAACAATCCAACGTCACTAAACAATCAACAAGAAACCACACACATGCAAAGTTATATTATTATATTATCACTTAGTCCGATTTTGTACGAGTTTATGCAAAAAAAAGAGCGCAGAGTCGTACCTTCTACAGAGATGTCCTGGATGGCGAAGCGGAGGATGATGGTCCAGATCATTCCCAGGGTCATCTTGGCGTTTCCATCCACGATCTCTGCTCAACCACAGAAATGTGTCATATTGTTACTGCTGCATCTAGATTCACTTTGGACATACACCGTGTTTTTACATCCTTACATTTGCTGCTCCACTTATCAACACCCACTCCACTGCACTAATGTCCCACAGCTGCCACATATACAGAGCTTATTTTAAGTGACAAGCTTTCACTGTGACTTCACTCATTAAATAATTAAGATAACAGATTGAAAAGGTACAGTTCATTGTTCAATATGTATAGTATAGGAGACATATTGGTAGTTAGTCATTAGGACTGACTGTGTGAATCCATGGAATTTTAAACTTGAAGTGAATATATTCATTTTAGAGATTTACAGCGATGTGCAGATATTTGACAGGCAACTGAACACACACACAGGACAGTGAGTCATGTGCAGTGATATGTTAGTGAGAGGTATGTCGTGCAGGTCACATTCCTCTCATAGTTCACACACCAACACACGCAGAGTTTGTACTTTCACCAGCTTCATGTTCCCCTTCACTCTCACCGTCCCACATCGCTCTCATTCTATCATTCTTCATGTTCAATTAGACTACCCCCATGAGCTTTAGATTTCTCTAACAGGAGCAGTGTGTCACATGTTCAAACCGTGATAAATAACTTTGGAATTTTTACCGTTCTAATATGCTCAATTATTTTGTATTCAGTGATTTAGAAGATTGTTTATTCCCTTCCAAAAAGGCTTGACAACCATGTATTTGAACATTTTCCACAAGGGTTTAACACTGAGGATGAAAAGTGTTGAAGAGAGAGAAGATAAGAATGTGTCCTTTAAACCGCTTCTGTGGGAAGTCCTTCATTTTCATTGTCACTGGCAAACCATTTTTCCCCTCTTCCATCTTTAATGTTGGCATTTTTGTCTCCAACGCTTTCCAGTGGATGACATTTAGTGGGCTGCATGCGTGCGTTTGTACTTTAATACTTTCTCAAACATTTAGCTGCTTCTTCCTTCTCGGACCCTAGTTGTCACACACACATGATGCAGTATAGACCCTGGCAGCCCCCCCTCCCCATCCCCTAGAGACAGTGTGGTGTTGTGGTGGTGTGTGTGCACTCAATAGTCAGCAGTATCAGCGGTGTCATGTAGCAGGAATGCCACGTTTGTTCTTATAGAGCAGGAGAGAGGTTACTGTCCTCTAGCTGAAATTTGTTATTTTTGGATGATTGATTGGCTCTCAGTTTGGAGCTGTACAATTAAGACTGAATGCTTATTAAGCCTGCTAAATCTTTGCATGTTTAACGGTGCGTATAGCATCGCTTTAAAATCTGTTCTAATCCATCTTGCACACCTCCACCTGATACAACATGCACAGCTTTCTGTTTCATGTCTTGGGAACAATATGAAGCTTAAGTCCTCGACTGACAGTTAAACGGGTGCTTCTCATGTGTCTGATTATGGACACGCTCCAACACAGCTGTGAGACATCATACAGTTATGGGCTGTAATTAAGCACTATGTCACTGTGATGTCGATCTGTCTTAACAGAAACGTCCCTGTGACTGAATAGTGGGTCGGTTTTTAAAGAATCAGTGGGTAAAAAGGACATACTAACGTACTAACTGATTTCTGTGACTTCCTAACTCAAACAGAGGCTCTGGTTTTGGGGCCCAGGAAGTTGTGTTCAGTGATCCATCGATGTCCAAAGCAGACATTCCGTTGTCCGGTAATTACCGGACATTGGCCGGGAAAAAAAATAAATGTCCGAGAAAATGAAATCTCACCGGTCAAAGTGTCCGTTTGAAATTGACTAATAATCCCTCTATCTAACTCAATTTGATTTTCAGAATAATACTACCATTTAGGCTAAGTCTAATGTAGTAACACAGTAGCCTATTAGAATAAAATAATTTAATTTCGCTGCAGAACCGGATCAAGACCAAGCAGCGAAGTCGCCTCTCAGAGAACAAAGTTACGCGCCTTATGCGCATCGCAAGTTGTGGAGAGACATTACAAACTTTCGATTTCATGTCGGCAGCTGCCAATTTCAACACTGCCAAAAACCGTAAAAAGTAGTGTAATTATAGGCTACGAGGCAGTGTAGGCCTATGAATAATTTGATGGCCTCATGCCTATTAATTTAAAATGTTACTTAAACCGCACCATATCAGGTGCACGTCAAGACCGTTGATATAACTTACGTGTAGCCTATTGTTGGGCTGTTAAAAGTCTTAATTGTATGTGGGTAAGGGGGATTAGTTTATTAAACTAAATAGAAATATTTGTATTTATTTTTTATTTGTTTGATATATATGGAAGGATGATTGGTTCATCAGATACGTCTCTTAAAATTAACTCGGGCACCTCGTGCAAATAACGCACGGGGTCGTTTGCGCAATAAGTGTTCACGTAATTATTTGAAAGTAAGGCCAATAAATGTGTTAAATTATTTTTGTGTGTCAAATTGTCATTTTGTAAGCTACTAGTCTACTTCAAATGTTTCTACACTAGCCTAATTAGGAACGATGGAATATTTGACCGTGGTGTTATCAAAATGTCCGGAAGGTGAAACCTCGGCCGGTCACTTTGACCGGCAGATTTTTTTTCTAACGGAAACCCTGGTCCAAAGGTCATCCACTGTAGAGCAGATTCTACACTCACCACCGAGTTTGAACTCTTGAGGTCGGGTTCAAAAGGAGTGAGATGTAGCTTTCACAGAGAGGTTTCAGGACTCATCACTTCCTTCATTATGTCGCACATCAACAAAGGGGCTTCTTGCCTTGTTTGTATATGCTTGCTTGAACTCATGCTTACCCTCCGCTCCAATGGAGACCAGTTTGACTCCTTTGCTGGCGATGAAGTCCAGGGCTTTGTTCACGTTGTTGATCTTGTGGACCCTCATCTTGCCTCGCTCGGGCTTGGCTAACCGCTCGCCTGTGGACACACACACACACACACACACACACACACACACACACACACACACACACACACACACACACACACACACACACACACACACACACACACACACACACACACACACACACACACACACACACACACACACACACACACACACACACACACACACACACACACACACACACACACACACACACACACACACACACAGTAAGCAAGTTAGCTCCTGCAGTGACGGAGGCAGCATGTTTCCACAGGCTCAGCACAACAACAGGCAGGCAGTTAAAGCTGCAGCAGGCACCCTGGTGTGACTCACAGCACAATGAGAAAAGGAAGCCACATTTCACTATGTTGGATATATGTTCTATACAGGAGGAAGACTGTCCTACACACTGACATATCTATAGCACAGGGTTCCCAGTGTTCCTCCTAATGCCTGAGATGGCTGATCCATATTGAGGTTGGAAACTGTGAGTGACCCCGCCCTGGTTTGGACAGAGATGTTGTGCATCTAAAACATCTGAAAACATTTTTCACTGTGATTGACAGCTCAAAGAGAGGCTGCTTTTAACATACTCTGTCAAACGCGTGTGTGTGTGTGTGTGTGTGTGTGTGTGTGTGTGTGTGTGTGTGTTGGGCTGGACAGCTTTCCCCTGTGGTTTCTGTGTGAAACATCATTACAGCTATTACAGTTAAATTAAAAACTTTCCCAGCAACTTTTGTGGAGCTGCGGGGGGGAGGGGCAGAAGGGTTACCTGAGATGACCTCCAGCAGCAGCATCAGTTTGAGCCCATCCCTGAAGTCCTCCTCTATGTTTTCAATCTGCGTGCCGGACTTCCTCAGGTGGGAGTTGCACCATGCCGTGAACGTCTGAACACACAAACAGGAGAAACGTGGGGATTATTCACAGCCTGGGCCCGGTGTTTTTCTAGCTTTTATGACAATAAACCACTTTGAATCGAGAATAGACGGCAATTCAATTAACAGGAAGAGAGGTCAGGGAGTTGCTTTGATAAGACAGGAAGTGGCAGAAAAAAAGGGGAGGAGACCGATGTTATAACACAATACATATAGCTCAGAACTGCCTGTTATCCCAAAGAACTCTTAAATATACGTCACAAAGATCTTTAAAGAATCATACCCAATATTAAAAACTCAAAGAAACGCTTCCTGTCACGTACAAAGCTACTGTCCCGTATGTTCATGCAGATATATCCCTTCGACGATATGAAACCCAGACAGGACTCAAACTGAACATCTGTCATGATGGCGCACTGAATCACAAACAGACATCTGGAAAAACACACTGAAATCTGACACATCTAAAGCTGCTTGGAGTCCATGTTTTCCAGCTCCTGGTTAGCCAACATTCTTCACAAATGTGTTCTGAATTATTTTATTGGGAAGGAGTTAGTGGCACAGATGTAGGCACGGGACTGCGGGGAGCTTTGTCACGCCACTCACTCATTTATGGCTCTTCAATCAACGTGTCAAAACACTGACTTTTCTCTTAATAACTAATGAAAGATCCTCACAACGCTGAGTACCCAGGGTGCTGTCGTCAGATGAAGAATATTTCACTTCTTAGAATTTGTCCAAGCTGATAACAGGGAACCTTCAGTGAGTCTCATCAGCATAAATGCATTGCAGTTATAATGTTATGGAGCTTTAAGAGCTCTAAGTTATTTATCACAGATACAATACCCATAAGGTGAAGGGATGAGGAAGAAGAAAGCAGGAAGGAGTAAAAGAAGGAACGTTGAGAGATTTCCCAAGAAGAATACACTTGATAATGACTGACCAAGATAGCCTGCTACAATCATAGAAGTAGAGAAGGATGAATGACACTCTCTGGTCCTTTCTTCAGTCCATATCTTATCTTAACTACATTTGACTTTTGGACTGGAAATAAAGATGGACTGATAAGAAAATTATTTTGATTAGCTGCATTTTTTCTTCGCTTCAGACTTTTGTATCATTGATTAATCTGCTGATTATAGTCTCAACAAATTCATCGTTTTTTCAACTGGATGTCTTCATGTTTTATATTTGTATATTTATATTTTGTGTAAATATTTTCTTGATTTTTAATTTGTTACAATATTCATTAAAACCGTTTTTAATAATATAACTATTTTTTGCTCCTATTTTAAAACAGATTCCTCTTTCTATGTATCATTTACACCACAGCAAACTCCTCATATGTGTGAACCTACTTGGCAATTAACAGATTCCAAGTCCAAGGTGATGTCTTAAAGGTTTTAGTTTTGTAATATCTGATGTACAGCAGAGAAAAGCAGGAACTCTAAGTATTTGAGAGAGTTTAATAATTCTGATAGTGAAAAATGACTTGAAGAATATCTCTCCGCCGACTGACTAACATCTCGCCACATATCTTCTACTTCTCAGTATTTTTCCACATAAATATAGGAGACATTTTCCAGAGAGAGCATGAATGTAGTGGACCTTACTCCTCCTGCCTGCCTCTCTCCTGTGTTGTGTTGAAAACATTATGACAGGGTGCTGCTGCCCTGCCCCTCCCTCTCCACCGGCCCACTGTGGCCACTGGCACAAAGCACCCATTGAGACTGTGGGATAATAGCACCCTTCAGCCCCCTGTCCTCTCTCTCTCTCTCTCTCTCTGACCCTCCCCCAGACCGCCGATACCAACCCCCCAACTCACACAGACACAATTATATATATATAGAGAGCTGAGACTGGACACACAGTGAGCAGGGAGGGAGGGGAGATACATTTCACATAAACAAACACACACACAGTTAACTGCAGTGACTGAGAGGAGCTCCCAAAACACTTCCATTGTGACCATCATACATTTGTGATTTAGTCTTTATTAGAGTTGATCTAAATAGAGACAAAACTAGTTGGCAACAGTTTGAAAGTGCTTTATACAAACTCATCTCTTCAGGGTGTGTGTGATCAACATGTTCCTTGATTGTAAGAGATGCTGCTGAGGTTTTAAAAAAAACAAGAATATTTTAGACTGGTGACCAGTTGGTCAATAGTTCTTCAACAGTCTGCAAGTGATACAGAGATTCAGCTGAATGAAATGTAGCATGCAGCAGCTCTGCTGTCGACCATTGGGGGCCAAATCCTGCTTTTCCAGTCAATCAAAAGCTAGAATGAACAGGATTTTTATACAAGGTCTAAAATTTCAGCTAAGCCATTGGGTCAAAAATAGAAACACAAAGGATTTTTTGGGGAGTTGGGAAGCTTTGGATATAAATATCCGAGGAATGCTGTGTATTAGTCTGCTGTTCTAACAGGAGTAGTGCCACTGGGAGGGGTGAGGTGGAGGAGAAGAAAACAAACAGACGCAGGTTGGGGCCTGCAGAGAGCTTCAGATCTTAACGTTCAGTCCAACACAACGCACTGCACATTATACATCTTCCACCCCTCCCTGAGGACAGAGGACAGAACCGGGGTCCTGCTGAAGGACTCTTCAGCCCGGCTGTATCAGGAGCTTGAAGTATCCTGCTGCTGAGAGAGGGATGTCCATCCTGGAACAAGGAGGAAGTAAAAGACTTCTCCTCAGTCCACCTCATGTCTCTCAGGGACACCGAGGCGTGGTGCCGCTGCGTGTTTGGAACTGGCGCAGACACTCTGCCCAGATAAAGACTGAACAATGCAGCAAGGACACAAGAATGCAGCGATAACTATTGTGCTTCAACATTTCTCGTCCTCTATACAACAGGAAAAAACACATTAAAACTAATGCGTACACCAGGCTGCTTTCAACTACACTAATGAAAACAAACATGTGATATCTCAGGCGTGTTGACTCACATTGGCCTCTATTATAACTATTATTTAATGCTTTATAAAAAGGCATAATATGCTAATTCTAAAAATGTCAAATTAACTTTTTCCCCGATTTACACCACATTTTTAAAGACATCTTTTCATTGGTTTAAGGGTTTTTTAGTCAACAGATGTCTGGATCTTAATTAATCAGAGAAAAAAAGCTGAGAAAATCTTAGCTGCACACCTACATCCTCTGTCCGTAGGGGAAACACAGACTTTCAATGTAAAACTGAAATGATCCCTTTTATAAATGTCAATTTCAATATGAATCTGCATGTCTGGGTATTTTAGAATCTATTTAGCTAGGATATCTAGTTTTTGAATTGACCAAATTAAAAGTTAAATGACCCTTACTCTAAAAAGGCACCGCCCAAATAGGATGGGTGCCAGTGGATCGTGTAAAGCTGCTCTGTGTTGGCGCCACAGAGGATGAGAGGATTCCTGAGGACACAGATAAAAAGCTAAAGGTTGCGCGGGACATAGCAACACCACATCCCACTGTTTAGAAGGTTTACACTTTAGTCACATGCTCTTATCCTCTAGTACCCACTGCATCACTGCTGGAGCCTCAGTGAAGAACATGCAGGTAACTGTTCAACTCCTGCTGATTTACACATCTGGAGCAACTCCTGCATTCACATGCCAGTTTTTGATGCAGCTTGGTGGAAGGGTGTAGCACGGGCCATTCAATTCTGTTAGAGGATCCGAATTGTAGGGCGTATATACAAACTATGTTTGTCTTTCGTTAACACTGTAGGGAATCTTTTGTGCTGCATCTAGTGGAGTTTTAATGACAAGAGTGTTTCCAACTGGGAAGATGTCATACATGTTCGCTACAACAACTCTGAAACAGGTTTTTTTCAAGCGCTCTGAGCAAATACACACCAAGTGTGATGGGTTCACACATCTGTGTGGGTTGTGTCCCAGAGTGTCTGGAAGTGTTTAAGTTGTCCAACATGTCTCCATGCATGGCAGATATACAGCTGAGCTGTCGCTGCTTTACTGCCTCAGTGTGGAGAACACAGGGAGCCCACCGGGGTCTCATGGGGTCAGCTGTTTGATCTCTGCTCTAACACCAACACACACACATAAATACCTGGGCCAGAGTCATCAGTATGACCCCCCCCCCACACTCGTTCAACTCTAAACTATGTCCAAGGGTTAGAGGACAAGGTTCAGATAGATATCTTAGCTTTCAAAGACAGGAACTCTGAGACACACACATGAACACACACACAACACGAGTGACGAAAACATACACACACCCGTAAACTAGTCATATAGACTTATGCTGTCCATCTTTACACCTTCCTCTGCTCTCAGTATCACACACACCACTCCTTGGACAGGAATGTACTCCTTAAACACACACACACACACACACACACACACACACACACACACACACACACACCTGATTTCACCTCTATTTCAAGCACACATACACACTAAGTGTTCCCACACCCAATTTCTCAATGCATGTACACTTTTCTGACTACTTAATTGCACACACACAGAAACACACAGGTAAGACTGAGCCAGGTTGGGAGCCCTTCATTATCTGCACATCGTGTGTGTGTGTAATTGCATGTTTTCTGGATCACACACCTTTTTTCCACTGATGAGCAACTTTCACACTGCCGGTGTAATTACTGACACACACTTTTAATTCTATTTAAGAGGAATAAGCATCTTTTTTGATCATTTATTTAATTGTGCCTATACAATACATATTTATAAACAAATATGATTACACCTTTTGTATATTTGACTAATTCCTCGACTTTTTTTATAATTGTTTTATTCTTGTATTTTTGTAATTTGGAACCAACCATGAGCTGGTTGTACGCTTACACATTTCTTACAAAAAGTCAGATAGGTCTCACACCTTCAGGACAAACATCTTTTTGAAGGTCTATCTATGATTCATGTAATCTCACCACAGCCAAGGTCTACCCCCCCATACACAGACACATCCTCTCTACAGGTTGCAGAAACACACTGTTCCGACAGTGCACTCTGTAGATGGAATGATTGAAGCGATTATTATGTCACTACTGAGATATTCTATGACGTGTCGAGGCTGCTGACACATAACGATGTTGCATCACTTCGTGTGAAAACATGCTGATAATTCACACCTACTGAGTGTGTCTCAAATCAGGCAGCGTTAGTCCTTCCTGTGCTCCGACTTCATGCTTTATATAAGCATCCGTAACCTTGCAAAGAAGGCTGCACAATAAATCAATGGTTTACCGTCATGGGGAGGTCAACCTGCGCAGTAACAGCAGAAATGACTGGACTAATTATTCATTTAACTATCCAATAATCCACGGGGAAGTTTCTCTATTCATTGATCAGTAGAGAATAATGTTTAGTGAATGAATTACTAAAAAGAAATGCTAATATACAAAAATGAGTTTGATGATTAAAATATACAGCTCTGGAACAAATGAAGAGACCACTTCAGTATTATCAGTTTCTCTGGTTTTACTATTTATAGGTACGTCTTTGAGTTAAAGGATTATTTTTTATAATCAAGTTTCTAAATAAATTGAGTTGGTTGAAAGAGGGTTTCAGTGGGATAAAAATATTGGACTATATTTAGTAGGTGCCTTTTGTGTTTCTGAAAAATTCCTGAAGCAGTACAAAGACGCAACTGAGTGCACTTTAACTCCGTGTACACATCAAAAGTTATGTTGTTATCCCTATAGAGTTATCACATTTAGAAAAGAATGTAGATAGAAAAAAGAGTTCTGAAGAGGAAGCACCAAAGGCAGTTTTGTAGCCAAGGAAGCGATTCAGAACTATAGACGTTAACAAGCCCTTGAGCAAGGCCCTGAAATCCCTGTTGCTCCATTGCCACAGCAGAAAACCCAACAATGTTGCACAGGTTGAGTTGAACAACTTTTAAGGTGTAATACGGCCTGTTGTAAGAACGTTCAGCCTGGGTGTGTCAAAAGAAGGAGAAGCAAAAGTTAGCAGATGGCAGGTTGAACACTAACAGCAGATTTGTGCTGCTGGTTTAGGGAGTTTAACGGGGACCTGCTGGCAGGAGGGACAACCTCAAGGAACTTTGAAGGAGCCATGGACTGGACAGACTGAACCAGACTGAGCTGGGCCAAACCATGCTGGCCTGGTCATGTGAGTGCAGCTCAGCAACAGTTTGGCCTGACACAAGGCTCCTATTCTTAGAGGCAGAGCCATTAAAAAGGGCTGTGGCGTGAGACGCTGCAGCACTGACACCATTGTCCCTCTCTTTGCTTCCAGCACTGCAGAGCACAGGTTGGTGCTTGTTCTTCAACATCTGGAGCAGACAAACCAAGTAAAACAGTATCTTCCAGTTGACACTTATAAAACACAGACAGAGTCTCTGCATGTCCACACAGGAGAGCACACCTATGACTGTAACAAGGGCTGCATGATCCATGCTTTTTATGTGCAGTCACATCATACTGTAGGATGTGTTTGTGAATGTCAGGCAGGGCACACTACCTCCCAAGTCATGTGACAAAGTTTTTGCTGCTTAATACAAAAGAAAAGAACTTGCACATAAAAACAGTTTGCTATCAGTGAGTGACACGCAGGCTCAGCATTCAAAGCGAAACATTAATCACAATCATTCTTCAATCTATCAAACGACCACATCGTAAGTTGACGGGGCTCATTTCATTTGATTTTTTTCCCCCCAATACCGTGGAGCACTAAGACTTACTAATTTAGCTGACTTGAAGACAAACCACTACACGTTCCACTCCACATTTTATTCAATTCTCCTTTAAAGCAAAACAACAACTACCCTATTAAGTCAAGCAAGCCGCAAGACAAACACTGTCCTAAACACACAAATTCCTTAAACTCCATTTCCAAAACAAACATCATGACAACTTCTTTTTAAAAACCACACTGAGCTGGGACAAAATCTAGACCCACAATTAAAACATGTACACACACACACACACACCACTAGATTCCACTGCAGCTTCCTTCATACAGCAGTGTAAGAGGATATGCAGCCTGCTACTGTAGAGCAGGAACACCACACTGTCTCTAGGGGATGGGGCTGCCAGGGTTTATACTGCATCATGTGTGTGTGACAAGTAAGGGGCTGAGAAGGAAGAAGCAGCTAAATGTTAATGAGAAAGTATTCACACACACACACACACAGACACAGACACAGACACAGACACACACACGATGAACTCAAAGCAGTGCTGCGGCCATATGTAGAGTGGATCTACAGAGAGGAGAAGTGTTCACTCCAAATGACTAGTGGTCACCAGAGGACTGCTCATCAGGAATAAGGAGGGGGGAAGGGGGTGGGCAGAGGTTCTTCTGGTGTTATTACCCTCTCAAGTCTGGACAGGTGATCATTAACATGAGGGCACAAACTTTGCTTCATGTGCTGAGAGGAGTGTGTGTGGACATAGCACACACACCTCTCACACACTTAATAGCTGTGTGCTTCTCTGCTGGCTTAATGCTGTTCAGGTAAGACATTATGCGAGTCAATGGTTTAACACACAAACTGTTCCCAGCGGGCTTCAGAAGCTGCTTCCCGACAGGCTCAAGCTCTCTGGAGGAGATATGGCAGCTCACAAAAACACAGGAAAGGAAAGGGAGGATTAAGGAAGAAGGGCAGGACGGGAGAGGAAATACGGTGGGGGGGTGTAGAAGAGGAGGAGGAGGAGAAAGGAGTGGGAGAGTAATGAATGTGGGAAAGCGGGAAGAAATTTGACAAAAACCATCATTTTGTCTTAACAGTCTGAAACAGTGGGGAAAGCAAAAAGTGCCCATTGAATTAAAACTGTACTTTATAACGACGGTGTAAAGAATGAAATCCCTTCTAAAAATAGCTTCCCCAGCACTACAGGAGGGTAAATGAGGGTGGGGGTGAAATGGACCTGAGGAGGAGGAGGGATATTTAGAAGGCAGCAGTCCATTAAATGATTGATGCGGTGAAAACTAAATTAAATACGATGTTTTGCCGGAGGAGAAGGAAAAAAGGATGGAGAGAAAGAGTCATTAAGACGAGTGTGGGCTCCGGCTGTGTGTGGGAGCATTGTGGGTAACCAGAGTAGGCTGACACACACACACACACACACACACACACACACACACACACACACACACACACACACACACACACACACACACACACACACACACACACACACACACACACACACACACACACACACACACACACACACACACACACACACACACACACACACACACACACACACACACACACACACACACACACACACACACACACACACACACACACACACACACACACACACACACACACACACACACACACACACACACACACACACACACACACACCTTTTTATTTCCTACATATTTCTGTTGGAAAGGAAAGTATTTTATTCATGAAAGATGTTTAGCCTCTAAACTAACCAGCAGCAGCCTGGTGGCCTTTCATGAAAAGCTACTGTTTTATGAGGAGACCTAAAAAGTGGAAAGACAGGAGAGAGGAGAGGAAATAAGGGGGAGGAGGGGGGTGATGTGTGGAGCGACGTAGTTATTTGTTCATTTATTTATTCCTCTTCCTGTCTTTGTTGCTCAGAGAGTCGGGCCAGGGGTCGGATTGCAGCACTGCTGACAGAGACCTGTGTGTGTGTGTGTGTGTGTGTGTGTGTGTGTGTGTGTGTGTGTGTGTGTGTGTGTGTGTGTGTGTGTGTGTGTGTGTGTGTGTGTGTGTGTGTGTGTGTGTGTGTGTGTCTATTTTAGGATCAACAAGGTCTTCTAACAAAAGAGCGGGACAGCATTTCTACACACACTGGCTGTTTGATACGAAACTGACTGGAATTAAAAGACATATTTTCTGCGTTCAAACACAAACTGACGCAAAGTTGAACTATTTCTGATCATTACTTTGATCGAGCTGTAGGCCTACCTAACTTTCATCAGCATGTAATTTTCTACTTTCTGCTTCTATCATATTGTGAAACATGTCGCTTTACTTCCTTCCCTGGCTTGGTGACTGAAGGAAACATTTTTTTTTTTATGTGCAGTGAACGCAATGATTGCTGTATCCACGTTGTCTGAGAGAAGTGCCAGCCTGAGAGTGCATACTTCACCATGATATGAACACATTGTTCCTGCTGACGCCATGTTGCTCCAGTGTTGCATGAACCCATGTCGACACTGCCCTTCACTAAAGCCCCTTGGCCATTTATTAATCCACTGCATTTATATTAGCCTTCAGCTTAGACGGTTATCCCTGCCGAGAGCGTATAGCAAACTATAAGTGCATCAGTAGAACATACACAGTTGTCTTGAGGCTGAGATTTTCCTTGCAAAACTTTTTATCAGTTGTCATTTTGGTGGACTTTACTGAAAGGCACGACTTGGGGCAAAATAAAATATCCAGAGTTTACAGATATTAATTCCAAAGTGTGTGTGGCCTCTCTGGCCCCTTAAAGGCCACCTTTAAGAAGTGTTTTTACTCGGTGTAGCTCAATGTGAAGCAATGAGCATGAGGAGTTGGTGAGGGAAAGTCCACCCAGAGCGCTAACAACAGATGCCATCAATGTTTCATGTGAAAATTCTTTAAGACAAATGTGGCAACTTTAACCCTGGGGAGAGCTACCCAAGACTTCTGAGAGTAGGGGGGGGGGGGGGAGAGGTGTGAAGTCTTTGATCCTGAACCCAGAATAGAACAGGGTGTCCTCAGACGGGAAGGGATAGCAGAGGACCACAAGAGGAGAGGAGACCTAGCATACATTAAAGGGAAGAAGAAATACTATTAGTGTACTGCTGAATTTGAACCTAATTCATAAGTTCCACATCTACATTCTACATCAATATTTAAAAGCTGCATTCTGCTTCTTGTGATCCAAATATTAGAAGAACTCCAGAGCGTCCAAAAGTCAAATCTTACTGAAAGAACACAGATGTTATTATTTCCTGAATTAGATGTCATCTCAAATATTTGTTTGTTTAAGGATTTTTTTTTGGAGACAAGGACGTCATAAAATATGACAGCAGACAGTCGAGGCTTATTTTTAAAAACCACAATAGAAGCTTGGATTGTAAAGACAAACAAAAACATTTCATAAAGCCCTACTACACACACAAGTACTATTGTTTTGAGTACACACAGACCAAACACAGATGTATTTGTGTGCAAATGTCATGGATTATAGCTCTGCAGATGTGAATGATTTCCCCCGCCCCGTTCATGGATCTACTGCCAAGTTGCCACAGACAAACCAATAGGTTGGTGCTGTGACTCCTCCTCCTTCAGTTGGCAAAACAAACCTCAACATTTCTCTTTGAATGTGCGTCTTAGTGCCAAATTTGCACAACAGTAAAGGAAAGACAGGATTGAAGGAGCGGATGAAAGAGAGTCTGTGGATAAACTCTGAGTGTCAGAATGACAGAGACGTCAGGAATGCCAGCTATGCTCTTCCTCCCCTCACTCCCTTTCTACTTCATCTCCTTTTCATCAGTCCTGTCCCTCATCATTTCCCTCATATGATCAATTTCTAGGCATGTAGAATCCAGAAAGAGATGTATCACCTCAGAGCAGGAAACAAAATGTGTGTTTCCGCCATGTTTCTGGGAAGGTGTTCTGAAAGCATTGAGTAGATCACATAAACCAATAAAGTGTTTAACTTTTGATATTTAAATTGATGTCTGAACTTTTGATTTTGAAGAATTGTCCTCTGAATATCTCAGCATCCTGGGGTGCTTTGAAATATTAAAACCTTTAAAATGTCTTTTAAAGATTTGAACAGAAGTGTTAAAGTGTTGTGAATAACACTGTATCACAGAGTGTGAACGTTTTAGTTGAGTATATTTACAAAAATGTAGTGATTTAAATCACTTAAGACAGAATGAAGGGGAATTATCTGGCAGAGCTGGAGGAGTTCAGGTCACTTCTTGGATTTCTTGATGACTCAGTTTGATGTGGATACTTCAGCTTACAATGTTGATCCTCTCTAACGTGTTTGAGTGGTAAACTCTGATTATAAAGTAACTGAGGGAGTGTCTTTATCTGCAGTTATGGTTCATCAGGTCATGAATGATTAATGTAAGAGACAAATACTAAAACAAAGTTTTCAGAGGCTTTAAAATCAACTTCTATTGCAAAAGCTCAACATTAAACTGATAATCTATAACATTTGGGTGGGGGGGCTCTCTATATCATAAGTAGCAACTCCAAGTTGGATTTCCTTTTCTGAGCTGATATGAAGGTTATTCAGTTATGCTTCCCCCCTTTCTTCCATCTTTCACATTTCCTTCCCTCCGAGTTTAAATGAAAGACTTCACACACACTAAGACAGTTTTTGAGGATAAAAGAAAATGGTGGATCATCTCAAATGAGCACTGAGGAGAGAAATTACAACTATCGAGGTCACAGGAGAGGAGAATTTATTGAAGGATAGCCCCTAGAGCTGTAGCATCTCATTATTGAGGGGGGAATCAGCATTCTTGACATGAGTGTGCGTCTGTTTCTCTCATATCAGACCATCACTTCTCCTCAGCCAATCAGCAACCAACTAATCCACTTCCTGTCTTTAGAGGCACAACACAGGAAACCGCGGGGGTGGGAGGGTGTACATGTTAATTCCACAGGAATGCAGTGAACGAATCCAACTGTACAAGACGTAAAACATTAACCCCTGAGGAAACTTGGAACATTAGCCATCTGAAGATATGCCTTCCTGTCTAATCACACTTCACAGTGATAATGGGTTCAACAAAGAAAGTGCACAGGAAGTTAGTAAAGGCCTGCTGCACCGTGATGATTAAAAAAAGCTGAGGTGACTCATGTAGAAAGCTGAGGTAAGAGACAGATAGCAGGATGTCTGTGAGAGGGGACTGAGCTGAACCACAATGACTGATCGCCAGAGACACTGTTCAGCCTGCAACGGGCTCTCTCTTCTTGTTCTCACCCGACAAAAGCAACAAAATAAATAGGAGTAAAGGTTCAAAACACTTCAGCGCAAATAGAATTGTCATGACTCACGCCGTCTTTGAATCAAAATGTGAATGAATAATCAACATACTCCACATCCTTACTTCTAGAAGCCATGCCTCAGGCAGAACCAGAAGGGCGGAAACACTGCGTTAAAGATCACCAGCACAGGTGTTGCAATAGACACTGCCGAGGAGGGCTGCCCACGGTGACTCAACCAGGCCCTCGTTTCACAACCGACATTTAGTCTCAGTTGGAACGCTTCCACCAAGAAGTACGGTACCACACTACAGCACATGATGTATGGGTCAACAATTCAACTGCTTCTACAAAAACATATCTGATACTTCAGAACATTTAGAAATTGACTTGAAACAAAGTACATATTTTTAATTGATAGGAAAAGGAAAGATTGAACGCAGGTATAGAGTGACTGGAGAAATTTCAAAACGACTTGGTACAGGGGGCACAATACCTGAAACCAATACCCACGGTACAGACTAACGCCTGGAGAGCAGGCCAGGATCAAGGGGAACAATAGGAAACTGCCAAACAATTCCATACAAAGGGCAGGACAGAAAGGTCTGGCTGATAATGAGATATCGAACAAAAACTTTTGACAGCATGGTTCATGTCCGAGCTGAGTGAAACCTCACTCCACCACAGACACACGTAGAATAACACTGTGACCTTGTGATCATTACCCCAGCATGCTACTTAAGCTTCAACTTGGCCACAGATCAAGTTAAATAATCACGAGTCAACACAGAACGGTGACTGTTTGAACGTCTCCTTTGACCCTGACTGAGTTAACTTCAGCCTTTTTCAGACAAATGTGGGTCATTGAGATTTCCAGCCAGAGTAACACCGGGAGCCTGAGTGCTGATCCCCTTCTTTCCTCAGCCTGACCTCGCACTACAGAACCAGAGCTCTGATCACTGAATGAGCTGAGGTCATTATTATTACTATTACTACACACCCACGTCTGTCTGTCTGTCTGTCTGTACACTGTTCCAATCAGGCGGTTGGCAGGCCCGATTGCATTTGGAAGGGCAAAGCGTCAGCTGTTTGTGTCCGCCTTTTATAAAGCGCTGGCTGAATGTTTCCAGAGCTCCGCGACAGTTCTGCGGCTCTGTTGTTGATCAGTTCAGACAAGAGGAAACAGACTCACTCTACCTAACCTGGATTTGTTAGAGAGCGTTCTGTTGTCTCGATGCCAAACTGACCGTGATGCCAGCTCTGCTGTTTCCAGCGTTTATGGGTTTTCCAGCGTGAGAAACACCGATGTTTCTATGGTAAGAGAAAACAGTACATATATAAAAGAGAATCTATCAAAAAGACGAGAAAGTTCCATGTCAATCTACGAGCAATCATTTCCTGAAAACAGATGATACTTTTATGTTAAGCTAGAGCTTGGTAACAACTCGCACAGTGGCACAAAAGGCCTTCTTCGGGGCGTCTTTTTGAAATAAAAATATATGTTGAAAAGCAATTTGCATGTAATTGCCATGGCATCTGGCAGCTGGTAAAACTAGTAACCTGAGCCATGACCCCACAAACATCTGGGAAACTTGCAGTAAAAAGAAAACTAGTGTTTATCTAGTTCCTCCCGGAAACAGGCAAACTTTAGAGGAATACTGGAGAGAAGCATCATCAAATAGCAACAAAATAAAGCATTGTAAAAATGACGGATAGGAAATCAGGTTATACAACGTTAACCCACTACTGGTTGAGATTCTTGTGTTTCTTGAAACCTCACTGACATGATTTAATGTGTTTAAACCTGTTTGAGAGAAAGTGAGCCACACTTGACTTGGATGTGTCTTTGCCTGTAAATGTGTTGAGTAACAACCGACTGAAGCATAATGACGACAATGATGAAGATGATGAAGGGGAATGACGTGAAAGCTGATGCAACAGCATTCACTCCTCATCAACACCGTCCGACACAAACACTGCGTTAAAGTAGTCCCTCTGACACTACTTTACCCTTCATGTATTGGTGTGTTCCCGTCTGTTTCTATGGTAATATTTCCATTTAAAAACAACAAATGCATAAAAAAGTCATGCCAAGCAGGACTACTTGTCAGATTTTGACCTGTGGAAGTACAATGCTTTGTGAGAGACAGAACTGTTTATCTCATCTTATGCAGCGCTTGTATGTGACATTTTGGCTCAATGTGTAACACAGAAGTTGTCAAAATGATGAGGCAAAAGCACACAAACATGAATCAGCAACACGCTTTCATGTACTGTTTAAATGTACTATTATCCATGTTGACCCCTATGAAATGCCCTTACTGCATGAATATAGCAGTTATTTTAACACATTAACATCAAGAATGTGTTTGTTACTACAACTCAAATGACCGCCTGTCACTACTTTGAAAACTTGTCAGCATCACTGCATAAAACTGGTGTTACGACCATTTTCAAAAGTATGTTCTAAAGGGAGGTTTCCACGATGGTTTCTGCCCCCCACATTGCCCAGAGTCCATTTATAACCATGACTGATAAAAAGCATCTGAAAACAGCTGGAGCGCATTAGAGGAAGTTATTGGGCAGAAAGGAGAAGTCATTGTTGTGGATACACCAGTGAGGAAGACCTCAACTTCTTATTTTGTATTCATCTGGAGAAGTGGTTTATAAAATAGTCAGAAAAGAAATAGTCATACATTTAATTTCTGACTATAGCATGAGTATGCATCTCCCTCAGTGCCAGTAAATGCCACGATAGATAGAAGTGCTAAACTCAGCCACACAGTTACTCCGTGCTGAGTTATTTGAATCATTAGGGGGGGGGCACACCAGAGACAGGAGCCAAAAATGTGCTTTACTGGCAGCATCCCTTCATCTGACTGCCAGTCACACTGCTGATAATGGAGTTAGAACATCAAAGTCAAAAGGGAAGAAGAATAAAAAGTGGAGGGGAAATAGAACCAGGGCATGGTTTGTTACTTAGTGAGTGTGAAAAGAAAAGCAGGTCTGCCATTTCATGACAGTAATGTGTGTGTATGTGTGTGTGTGTGTGTGTGTGTGTGTGTGTGTGTGTGTGTGTGTGTGTGTGTGTGTGTGTGTGTGTGTGTGTTATGAGAAGCATGACATTGTAACAGCTATAAATCTTCATTCCTAACATTCTCATCTCGTGCTGCTGATCTAACACACACACACACACACACACACACACACACACACACACACACACACACACACACACACACACACACACACACACACACACACACACAGTAATATTTCCTACAAGCAAATCATTTTAGGGAATCATGTGGTTCTCCAAATACAAATAACATAGAGGTGTGTGCGTGCGTGCGTGTGCGTGCGTGTGTGTGTGAGAAAGGGAGAGAAAATGTGGCCAAACAGGAGTTTCAGGCCAGCCCAGTTGCCCGGCAGCAGACAGCATTGTCACGGTAACAGGCTCTTCCTGCCCCGCCTCCTCCCAACCCGCCTTGCAAGCTTTTACCTTATAAGGCAACGCATTTAACTGCCTGTCACAGCGACAATGGTGATGCAACAGGGCAGTAAGGTGCACCCCCAGTTGACACACACACACACACACACACACACACACACACACACACACACACACACACACACACACACACACACACACACACACACACACACACACACACACACACACACACACACACACACACACACACACACACACACACACACACACACACACACACACACACACACACACACACACACACACACACACACACACACACACACCTTATTGTTCTTATTTCAGAGGTTATAAATATCACTACAATGTTTTTCTACTTTTTCTTTATTTCATTTTCTATGAGAATTGTTGTCACTGATAGTGTTTGTTTCAGTGAACATTTTTGTTCAAGAATTAAAGGAAATTGAACACACTATTGTGTCTATTTTGTGTGTGTGTGTTCTAAGCGCAGGAATGTGAAACACGACACACACCTTGCACCCCCCCCCCCCCCCGCTTCCTCTGAAGCAGCAGGAAGACACAGGAGAGAAAAGCAGATCAGGAGGACACAAGGATCAGAGAGGTGGTGTGCACGGAGACAGGAAGTGACAGAGCAGGTTGAGTGAAGAGTCCAAGAGAGAAGGAAGAGGAGAGACTCTAAAGAGAGCACTCCATACTTCTTGCCAAACAGCGTTAACAAGTGTGTGTCAACAAAAGTGTGCATGTCCTTAGGTGGCCTTGGCTCTTACTTGGTGAATTTTAATACCCTGTGTGAGTCTGCAGTTTTTTCAGGAAGTCAGATATCCTTTTGTGCTTCCAGGGCTGAATGTAAGAGTCTGGATTAGGCTTGTGGAATCCCAACAGTGCACTGATAACCTATACGCCCTACATTTAAGATGTGGACATGCAGGAGAATAAAATAAATAATACTATATACAATATATAAATACTGTTTATGTGTGTATATTCATTTTATGATTTGAAACAGCTTTAAACAATACAGGAAAAAAGCATTGGACACGAAGCATTTACTGCACAATGGTCACTTGCGCCATTTGATTTCTATTTGTTCTTGCACTATTTGTTTGTTTTATGTCACAGTACATTCATGCTGCATTGCTGGAGGAGCATAGGATAGGTTTTCATCAAGCTGTAACTATTGCGCATATGACACTAAATCTTTGAATCTTGAGTTGGCGGGTACAAGTTCTCCAATTTAGAAATACAAACTGTTTCCAGACTGTTCCAGGACTTCCTGGTGTCATAAGTAGAGGAGGGAGGGAGGGAGGCGAGCTCGTAAAGGAGCTGAGAGGGTCTGGACTCTGTACAAGGAGCAGCACATTGTTTGTTCCTCTGAGTTTCCGCTTGTTGGTGACCCATACCACATACACACACACACACATAGAGGTCTAGCCAAAACCACCCTCCCCTTGGTCAGCTCTGTCACACATTCCAGAGCTCACCCTGCCCTGTATGGCTTCATGACTCACGGCCAGTCGCCTGTAACACACACACACACACACACACACACGCACACGCACACGGTTTTCTTAAACGGCGGAAGATAAGAAGGATGTGTGTTTGTGTGAGAATTGTTTAGTCTATTAAAGTCAAAGAGTGATCAGAGCCTGTGAACGATCTCTTATGGGCAATGTTAGAAGTACTCAGATTGTAATACACTGTGGGAATGCTTGACTGTAGGTTAAAGGCGCTACAGGTTAAAGTACTAAAGTAAAACTGACTCCAGTATTCATATGTAAGCATTCCAAAAAAAGGTTTCCAGATGATACAATTTCCAGTTGAAGAAATCACATCTGATGATGCTTGATTTTTGATTGAAAAATTACAGCTAGGTAAAAAAGTAAAAGAACAATATTTTCCAAGGTTAGCTGCATGAAATGGAAACACTTGTGCCTCCAGTAATTGAGTTCTTACATTCAAGTCCTGCTCAGAGGCTAGATCACTCCTCTCTGCTTTTTGTTTCCACACAAACATACAACAAGCACAACCAAAGATGGTGATCCACCCCCCCCCCCACACTAACCTTAAACCTTAAGTTGATTTAATGCAGCGATCCTCGTGCCCCAGATACTCACACACGCCCCCCGTGTCCCCTTTAAATGACCCCCCCCCCCACACTCTGTTTGTGGAGCAGTCCAGGGTGTGATGACAGGGAATCAGTGACAGTCTGACCCATCTGCACTCTGACAATAGACGACTACAGTAAGGGACTTCTCCAGACTATTCCACATTACACATAATCCATACCTATGGAGGAACTAAATCTTTAAATCAGGATAGCTACATCAACTTTTATGTTCAGTAAGATTAGAAATCGTACAGGCCACATCAGGTATTTGAAATGAAACTAACAACTATGAATATGACAAATGTCAAATAGCAGAGTTTAGTTGAGAACAGGCTGATAAAACATTTCCGATCTCCTGCTACATTATGAACCATCCAGAACTCTCAGGTCTTCTGGAACGGGTCAGCTTTCTGTCCCCAGACTTAAAACTAAACAAGGAGAAGCAGCGTTCAGTTATTATGCTCCAAATATCTGGAACAAACTCCCAGAACCCTGCAGGGCCGCTGCAACTCTTACTACTTTTAAATCCAGGCTGAAGACATTTCTTTTTGCTGCTGCTTTTAATTGAACTGTTCTTATCTAACATTGCACTGTGACTTTTATTCTGCACCGTGACTTTTATTCTGCACTGTGACTTTTATTCATGTATTTTATACCTGTTGTGTTTATTTCATTATCTTTGCTCTTAAATGACTGTTTTTAAATGACTGTTTTTAATGTGTTTATGCTGCACTATTTTTTACTGCTCTTAATGTCTTTCATGTTTGTAAAGCACTTTGAATTGCCTTGTGTTGAAAGGTGCTATATACATAAACGTGCCTTGCCTTCAATCAGTAAATACAGCATTATGTATGAACGTATTTAGTATTGAACTATTTCCCCCAGATTCAGAGCTTTCTACACGAGGTGTTTCAGCAGCAGAGGAGACTGAAATGCTTAACTTCCTTTTATCACATTCACACCTCATGTCTAAAAGCCTCTGGTTTCCTCCATTTTACTCTCGTCTCTCTTCCAAGAACTGAGAGACTTCTGGTTAAACCCACCCTCAGCTTTACCCTGACCCGACAGTGCTGTATTTAAAGGACATGTTCAGTGTTCAGTTCACTTGTAGACATTAATACCACTTTCATTTAGGAAACCTATGTGCAGAGTTTTAGAACGCAGGACACCACTGCAGCCAAAATTAATACCAAAACCCTGCTTCAGGGCTGTTGCTAAGCAACCTGAGAGTACAGCATCTTATTTTTAGAAGGTTTAAAATGTATCTCAGCACCTGCTGTAGTATTAACCAGACCAACTCTGGAGCAGTTTATTATACTCTACACTTGCAAAAAGTATGTTTATCCTTCATCAAATAATTACTGCTAACCTTCTTATTTGTCCTCCATCATCCTCTTCCTCCATCTGTCTCCTCACCCTTCCAATTCTACTCCTCCAAAATAGATTCCACACACTCCTTCCTGGATATGTGACAAACTCTGCAACTTCTTTCAAGCAGAGACTCTGATTACTACAAAGCGCAGCTGGAAATCAGCACCTCTCAGCTGTCAATGTGTGCATGGAGCAAAAATAACCCAATGAGCAGAGCGGGGTTAAGAGGACACGTTACCACAGAAAGGGTCGTACTGCGGCAACAAGCTCAGCAGGAAGAGCTCTCACACTGCAGCGCCGAGCCGCCATGTCTCCACAGCCGAGGTGTCAGAACCAGAGCGCTGAGCTCATGCACACATGCCAAACACTGCACTGTGTTGCTGTGAAGCCGCTGCATGGTACCAGGGTGTGTGGTGACTCCACATGCACTCCCCACAGCGCTTAGAGTCAGAGAAGGGCCAACAGAGAAGGCTTTGTTAAGCGGGTGAACGGTGGCTAAATAATCTACTGCAGGCTAGCTTTGATTGGATCAGACAGGAGAGTGGGCTCGTGGCCGACGGCAGTGAGGGGAAAGGACTTCCCTGACCCACATTCAGACCGCAGAGCTGAGACCTGGACCACTTTCTGCTACAGCAGATTCAAATCTGACTTTAAAATAATGACAAGTTTAGATTCTTTAGGAGTGAATCTGCAAAAAAGGGTTCAAGAACAAAACTGGCACTCAGTCATAAACAGATTCTCACCATGCATAGATAGAATCGGAGGATGAAGCCCTCTTTATTAGTCACATACATGCACACAGCAGAGCACACAGTGAAATTAGTCCTCTGCATTTAACCCATCCTAGTACTAGGAGCAGATCTATCGTGCGGCGCCCGGGGAGCAATGGGGAGGGGGGATTGGAGGTGTCCGGTGCCTTGCTCAAGGACACCACAGCAGGGCCTAGGAGGTGAACTGGGACCTCTCCAAGCAGCAGTCCACTTTCCATATTTCAAGTCTGTTCGGGGACTTGAACCGGCAACCCTACGATTCCCAGTCCAAGCCCCTACTGACTGAGCCACTGCTGGACACAAATGGTGTGACATGTTCGATACAAAGTTAAAAACAGTGTTTCCATCAGCACACCATGTTCTCCACCTCAGCAAAAGATAAAGCGGCACATTTTCCACAATATCATTTTATCTTTCATTACCAAAGGGTTTTCTTCTGCGATCAGTGAAAATGTATGACTTTATTGTGACAGCTTGGACAAATTGCTGCTGGTTCTGAATATGCTCTGGCTCTACTGTATCCAATATACTGTAAAGCTACAGATCTGTAGGCATTCCCTACTTTCTTGGCCAGCCATCTGGTCCGTAGAGGCGGGGGGATGACGCACACTTCAACACAGTGATCTGTCTGTCTCTCTGGCCTGACTCACAGGGCTCTCCTGACTTTCTGCGTGTGGTGACTTTATATTTGAAACAGGGTTAGGGGCAGAAAACCACAGAAACCACAGAGCTTTCTTCCAATACTACACCTCCCAGGAGGGAGAGCACAGATCTGCAGTCTGAGTCCCACTAAGAAGTTATTCTTTACTACAAAAGCATTTCTCAAAACAAACACCTTATCTCTCTGTTCTGGGGGCTGAATGTGTAAGGAAATCTCATGTTGGTCCATGGTCCTGATACTTCCATCGGTACCATCTCCACACACAACTGTTTGGAAAAAACAATTTCCCCCCGAGAAGATTTTCAATTCTCTATGCTGTCCCCAGGAAAGACTGAAGAAAAGTAACTCCATCAGAAAAAGCTGAGGGAAGAGGAAAAGAACCCTCCTGTTTCCCATCTTTGTCCTAAACCCCGAGGCTGACAGAAGCAGCAGCATGTTGGGATCGTCTGTCTTTCCAGCTGCATATACTGCCTGTGAACCTGCAGGAAGAGCTCCTCATCCTCCTGTCTGCAGCGCTCCGACTGCATGGAGTCTACATGCAGACACTTGAAGGATGTTTATCCAAAACTAAAAACAGCAGGAAGGATCATCCAATACAAGAGAGCTAACATGGTCCATGGTCTAGAAACACTTGTGAGTGTGCATGTATGATTTCAAACACTGCTTACATCTCATCCCAGGGTTCTTCTTTGTGTTAAAAACTGAAAAGCTAGGCCTTATCCTCACCCCACCGGTCTCTCTGTGAAAGCTCTAGGCTTGTAGTCTCTGAGGGAAATCCTCTGTACTATGAAAGATATAAACAAACGGATTGAAGTTCTGAACAGGCCCCAGGCTGGTCCTGCAGATGCCAGACCAGAAATATATCCTGCACTACAAATAAAAGCACCAGATCTGAAATTACACACACAGAAAAACCAACACCAACGGCCAGAATCAGATTGGTTTAAAATAGCAACACTCTGGTTCACGCATTTTAGTCTGAACCGGTTGCCGTAACAACGGATATACAAGAGAAGGGATAATGTGGAGTCAGAGAGAGAGAGTGCTGCGTGGAGTTACCTGCTGAAGGCCAGGCACACTCACTAAATATTTAATGCTGCTGCTGTTCTGTGCCCTGAAAGCAGCACCGCTTCATCGATACCCCTCTACATGTTGCTGCTTCAGGTGTGTAAGCCCGGAGAGACCGTTCACAATTCAGAAATTCACACATGCTTAAAAATCTGGATTCAAGCCAATCACCTGGCTCATTTACACATTAGTGTTTCGAAGGTCAACACATGTTTATACGGTTTTAGAATGTGCTCTGTTTAGCCTTCAGGAAGTGAATCATTTTGTTTCTATTTGGTATGATAGCTTAAGTAGTGATTTGCAAAATTAAATTAAAGGTTTTTTAAATAAGTGATGCACATTCTACACTGTCTGCTGTGTGTGTGTGTGTGTGTGTGTGTGTGTGTGTGTGTGTGTGTGTGTGTGTGTGTGTGTGTGTGTGTGTGTGTGTGTGTGTGTGTGTGTGTGTATGTGTGTCCTCTCCCCTTCACCTCCTGCCCCAGTTTGAAAACGGTTAAATAATACAACAGGAGGAAATCAGAGACAGCCGCAGAGGAAATACACACTCACGTAGTTATAATCATGTGTTGTCTATCTTCACCCGTATTGTGTTTGAAAAGCCTCTGTGATGGGGGGGCATGTATTAAGGGTGGGTGGCACAGTACTTCTACGTCAGTGGATAAGCGATTTGAATCAATTGTCCATAGTCTGTTTCAACTCAAATGACGTTTGCTTTACTCTTATGATTGTCGTTTATTTGTTTAGGTGGTCAGAAAAGGCTTGCTGTGATCGCATTTGTAATAAGCAACATAAAAATAGTGTGTAGTGTAATAATGTGCACTTTTTTGCGTGGTGAACAGAACATCTTTAAGATGTCTGCTGTGTGTGAGGGTGTGTGTGTCTATAAGCATATCCCAGATGTAGCATGAGGCCTTTCCTCACAGCTCACCATTTGTTACCAGACTAGCATGGCCTGTTTGTTGTACTCCCTCTTTCTTCTCCCTCCCTGTGTCTCTCACACACCCTCCCCGGAGGGAGAAGAACCTGTTTAGGTGTGGTCATGTATGCACATGTCCCTCAAGTTTTATTCTACAAAACTGAACTCAATTATTTGGAAATCATGATGTGCTTTACGGATTGTAAGCTGCCTCAGGATTCTCTGAAGGAAAGAGGCAAGAACATGAATCAAGTCCATTTCTTTCTTAGCTAAATATTTTTATGACATTTATTTTTTTCCAACAGGTTTTAACCTCTGTGGAGAGTTTGAGGGATGGGCAGTGCGTGTGCTCTAGAACTCTAGATTGGTCAAAATAAACCATACTTGCATAAGATTATGGGAAGATGAAGCGGCTCTAAACCCCATCTCCCCCTCTGTCCTCCCCCCAGTCCTCGAGCAGCGTCTCTCCCTTGCTCTTTTGGGATGGACCATTAAACTTGTCCAATTTCCCAACACTATGGCAACCACCAAGGCGTTACTTCCTGCTCTGTTCATGAGGACATTACATTTATTTGCTGTAATTTAAATAGGACATGAAAGAGACTTTAGCATATGCAAGTCAAACGCGCTGGGTAAAGTCATCTCACCATCATTTACATTTGGGATATTCTAAACTCTGTGGTTGTTTTTTTAAAAAGGCACTAATTGTGATAAAAAAGATAAGTGTTTCTGATTCAAGTTTAATGTAAAACCTCAGGTCACATGTGTTCTCCCCACACTTTTAATTAGCTACAAAATAAAGCAGCCACTTCCATACATCTCAGCCTACACACACATCCCCACCTTTCTGTTCCTCAGATTTGTGTCAGAGGGAAGTAATCTGCTCATCTCAGCTGGGATGTAATCTCTGGGTGAAGGGCAGTGGTGGGTGGGGGGGGGGGTTGCCCCACTGAGAGCTGTGCTCCAGAGGACGACAAAATTGAGGACAACCTCAGACAGTGTGAACAATACACACGCCCTGTACACACACACACGGAAAAGTCCAAGCAGCAGAAGGCTAGGTATCCTGGAAGAGGTCCCGCAACGCAATGGGTCCTACATTTCCCAGAACGCAACTAATAGCATCTTTTGGTTGGACTGAAAGAAATAACTCGGAGCCAAAACCGTTTTTATCCAAGTGCTGATACTTCATTCCAATTCAACGTTTGATTCAGGAGATTAAACTAGATGTATCAGCCAATCAAATACATGTTATTTTCTCTTTATGATGTGTTGACAAGTTCTCCTCTTTGTTAGGTCTTTAAGTAAGCTTTACATTTAAGAATGCATTGAACGACAGCTGATTCTATGAAGAAGCATCTTCTAACTTTGGATGTGTGCAACAACTAAACAGCACAAAGAAAACCACATACATGTCTTTTATAAGACATTGAATAAAGTGTGCTGAAGGTGGGCAGATCTATCTATAGCTGCAGTGTGAAGCATCGCTGCATTAGCCTCGGTTAGAGCAGTGGAGGACACTTTGAAACAGCAGCGGTGAGAACAGGACTCTGCTAGTTCTTCAGATTACATTTTGATTACATTTGAACTCCATCGCTCTCTCTCTCAGGTACAGGATGATAGCGGAGCTCTGAAGGGTGGGGTCCAAAAAGACAGGCTGTTGCCTGACAGAAACATGATGAAGGAGACCTGCACTCTGCAGTCACAGGCGGACTGTTGAATGGCTGCAGTAGTGATGCATCAATTTGAATTCATGAATACACCATTATAGTAGTATGATGCACAGTTTATAGATTATAAATGCAGCACAATTAAACACCAACAAACAATGAGGGGTGGCTGTGATCTGGTGTAATCTGACTTGAATTCTTACATTTAAAAAGTTATGAGGAAGTTGAACTGCAGCTTTTTTAAATATTCTATTGTTTTAATATGTTCCTCAGTTGATTTCCCTGTACGGTCAACAGAGCATGAATCTACTAACTTTAGATATATCTTCACACACACACAACCATCCAGTAAGTGAGGAATGAGGTGTGTGTTGGTTTAACTGCCCCGTGTTTCCCAGCAGACTACCAACAGCTATGCTACTCTGCTGGAAACTAGAGGGGGAAAACCTCTCAAACTGCACTCTACCCCTCCTCACCAAGACCCATGATATAATGGTGCCCCCAGCCTTCAACCACACCTAAACACACATCCTTTTCTTCTGCTGCCTTTCTACAAACAACACCCCCCCTGACTCCTCTAAAACACAGTGTGAGTATCAGAACACACACAGTGAGACAACAGTCCAAGCATGAGTCAGCTCGAGGACCCCTCCATCACTGATCAGTTCTGAGGCAAATAAAACAGATGAAGGGGCACAAAGTGTTCCGTAGTGTGTATAAATATCTTCAAAATGTGAACATCACAAGAGACGAATCACTGAAAATTGCCCCGTGTAAATACATAATTTCCAGCCCTGCATTTAAACACATGGTTCAATGTCCAATACGCCGAAGACAGCTCAGTGTGATCAGGGTTTTGACTAAATCCTTCAGCATAAGTAGCACCTGTGTTTTCGGTTTGTCTAAACAGCTAGTAAAAATCACCCTCTATTTTCTAAAATGACAAATGGACAAAAGAGCTTATTTACAACAACAATAATGGTTAGTATTTTCCCTAAAATCCCTTTGTCGAGGACACACGTCAGGACATTAGGGGTAGGGGGGGGTCTTAGCCTCAAGTTAAAACCATCAACATGCACACTGGCAGCCAACAAAAAACGGAAATTCTTAGTCCCTATTGTTGCCAATTACAATTCCTCAGAGGGAAATGCCATGTACTAATCCAAAGCTATGCACCATAGCCAAGAATCTGTGAGCGTTCAGGCTAAAGTCGTACACTGACCCCCCCGGCTGCTGTAACATCGGGAGTCCTCCGCTGCCCCCGAATGAAACGCCCTCCTCTCACACAAAGAGTGGGAGAGAAACAGACCGTAAAGAAATCTCTTTGAAAAAGGGAAACACATTAGGCTCCAGCACCTCAACATACAGGCCCACAGCCGACCACTGTCAATACCAGCCGGGGGCTACACACGGCACCTCTCAGCTGATTGGACCTGAGCTCAGGTCTGCAGCTTGGCTTTCAGTCTGCACTTCGAACTCGCCTGGAAACAAAGCTCCCAGAGGGCAATCAATCTCAGGGTGGTGGTGTCGGAAAACATTTCTGCAAACAAATATTTGGAGCAGGGATTGGCGCCTTGACTTCCGCCACATCGTAACCGGCTGGAAACTCAAGCCCCCCCCCCCCTCCCCAAGAGCACCCCCTGCTCCCAAGGAGGATTCTCCCTCTCGTCTCCACCGCTCAGACCACATCTGCAATCCTGCAAACTCTTTTTTTCCCCCGTCGTGCAAAATAAACAGGACACCCGCCCCCCTTTAGTAAAAAGCCCCCTCCCACTGGCCTAGCCTGCTATAATGGGCCACCAAAGGAATGTTTCCCCCTGCATGCTCTCTCACCGCCGCTATTGGCAGAGCTGAGAGAAAGACAGAGGGGGGAACAGGGGGGTGCATTCCTCTCTGCTCTGTCCCCTTGCTGGCTGTCTGCTTCACTGCCTGCTCCTTGTCCAGCTCCACAGGCTGACTCTGGATCAGCTGAGGCTGAGGGCTTTCCCACAGCTGACCTGGAATCAGCTGGCAGTGGATCCCACAGCCTAAAAGCCTACAGACACTCACTACTTAGCAAACTACTATACGTGTGCTGGAAGAGGAAGAAGTGCCTCCCCCTGTATTGTATTTTTGTAAAGCAGGAAGACACCCTCATCACGATTATGGCTGTCATTAAAAGAAATAAATGAAAATAGAGAAAAAAGAAGGATTCCCATCACAAGTTTTCCAGAGCAATGTCTGCTCTTCAAATTGAGCATTTTCCAGCCAGACAGTTCAAATCGAAACACATGTCATTCATAATGATATCAAAACAGAAAAGCAGCAGTGTGAGAAACTGAGGTAAATGATGGCAGTTGAAAATGTCCTGTGCATAAACTAATGCTTAATCATGTGACTGCTTTAACTATACCAAAATTCCAATGAAAATAAAAACAGTTTTGGAAGAGGAGCTTCTATGCAACACCCTCTTCAGTTAAATGTTTGTAAGTCCTTTGACAATATATTTTGTTAACCACACTCTTTGGTTATTTTTAGCACATAGAGCGGGAGATGATCCTGCTGGCCCAGCTAATGAACACTGAGAGGCTGCCACACAATGCACACACATCAGTGTGTGATAAGGATTAGAAGGCCTGCAGTTCACCTGAGGCAGACAAAACAGATAAACACTCCTCAGCCCTGAATGATAACAGCTCTGACTCCTCTTCATCTGCCACACCCCAGTCAGGTTGTTCCTGCTGCACTGAACCAGCCAATCAAGCACACAAAAAGACAAACAACCAATTAAAGCCTCTGCCCCTTTTATGCCCTACAAACAGAGCATTGTCTATTGTTTAGTGAGCAGGCTATTTAGTCAACCAATTTTAGCCCCCCTTCATTCTTCTGAAGGTTGTTTTAGGAACAGGAAGGCAGCCGGAGAGAAAAAAAGAAGTAGCCTGGCGGCTTATCATGCAGCCAGATCTTAGCCAGTGCAGTGGCTAGTGGACGGTACATTGCATTGTTCGGTGCTGACAAAATGTCAGTCACAACTAGTCCTGGTCCAACCCGGGCCTTTCTGAAGCGCTCCGCCCGCCTGCTGCCAGCCACTCACAGAAAGCATGTGAAAGAGGGCGGCAATAGAACAAGCTAACATTGTGTCCAGCTGCCCACCTTGGCATTCATGGGGAAAAATAAATCAGTGTGTGTTGTTTTGGGGTGGGGTGTGTCAGAGGAGGCTTGCTACAAACACATTAAAGCTGCTGCCTCAGTGAGGAATCATTAAATATCATACTAAAAAAAGGTATCCTTAAGAGCGAGAGACAAATTTCAGTTATTTAAAGAAAGTATAAACTGCTCTGATGGACAGAAAGTTACTCTTCTTCCCAATCTTCCCATCAGGTACAGCAGTGAACTGTCGAGTGCGTTCAGCTGCTCCAAATCACGTCTGTGCACACAGGCTCACAGTATATGAAAATGAAGACTGGTAAAGATCACAGTCACTGACCACAACTGATTCTGCCACTGTAAATCAGCTGATTTATGAGAGGAAATGTTCAGGATCAGTGCTACACACTCCTGACTCCTGAGGGAAGGGAATAAAGTCATTAAAGCTGTGACATGAGTAAATAATTTCACTCTCTAGGCAGCGCATCAGATTTTTTTGACCAAAAGTGCTCTAGAATTGAACGACACATGATGAGAACACCAAATATTCACACCACAGTCAGAGGGGAAGAGTGGGAAAAGTGATAATTAGTTTCAAAAGAACATCCCTGACAAATAGGAACAATTACTCAGCAGTGATCCCGACTGCTCGGGGCCATTTGGCTTGTGAACTTTGCAGCTTTCCTTGTTTCCTTATCCGCCCACCTATCTGTACTTTCGTCTTGCCTCATGACAGCAGAAATATGTGCTGCCTAACTGTCGCTGAGATTTGCATGTAGCGCCTGCCACACAGTGCAAGGGATACAATAAAAGCTGTGGTGGCGTCACTGCATACTTCGACATGTTTCAGCCTGTGTTGCTGAGAAAGACTTAATAACATGTTTGTCAGCGAGGAGCCTGGTCTGTAACAAAGTGCAGCTAACTGGACTCAGCTGGGCTCAGTCCAGGTACTCTGGGGTGTTGAGAAATGTTGCTCAATGTACCAAACTGACAACTGGAAACACGCCGCAAACCTCAGCTTCTGCCAAAGAAACAGACTTACAATGAACACGACATCACAAGAGACTCACAAAACAAGTGATCCTTTAGCCCAGTGACTCTCTGATCAGCAGGGATAAAACGTTGGAATATGTGTCATCAGTGTAGGCGTCTGTAGTCCATTTCTGAAGCTTATGGAGATTATGTATTGTAGAGTATTCAATATTTTCCAATCCAAATAATTTCCCAATTTTGGATAAATAAAGTATTTACCAACTATCTATCCATCTATCTAATTGAAGCAAACTAAGTAAACGCCTAACTGTTGCCTAATGTCTCCTAGGCATTGTGATTTTTACCTGAAAAGATAAAAGATAGATGTACTGTAGCATTTCACCCCAGAGTCCTGACCCTCATAGCTCCAGTAGATAAGGTGCTGTTTAAATATGAACAGATGCCACATTCCATTTCTTTGAATCCTCATACAGAATGATGTCTCCTGCTTAACCCTGGACATCAAATACAGGCAAAAATGCCAAAAAGAATCCTGAGCTATGTTGCCTTTTCCCCCTCTTGTTATACTCTACATGGTAAATGTGAAGAGTCAGCATGACGGAAGACTGTGCATCCATCAAATGGCTCCTGGTTTTGACCTCACTTACACCCCCCCCCCACAAACTACAAGGACAATTCCATTCCCACACTCATTATATCCACTTCTCACTTGATATCCCTGTGGGAGACATTTGCTCACTTTTGCGCAATAACGGGCACAGTGAGCGTGAATACACCGCAGGAATTTGCCCCTCATTTCCCCCGCCTCACCGGGGCCAGTAGAACTCAAGCTTGGCAAGGGGGGCATGTCCCACACCCGTCCTGATCCCGGTCAAACACACACCTACAAGCCTCGCTGAGGACTGCAGGTCCAGGAGTGGACCTCACCCCCGGTTTGCACAACAAGCCTAAGTCTGTTAATGATTGGTAGGTTTAGATGTTCCGTTTGAGCAAACTTTGACCCGTGTGATCCCTCTGCAAATATGAGTCCTTGCAGTAGGATAACCACTTTTAGTTAACAGCAAGGATAACCCACTGGGCGGGATGCTAATCATCAGCAGGAATGCCTGATGGTGACGGCTAAAATGCGTAGACTAATAAAAATGCACGACTCTATGCTCGGCATGCTGTCACACCACTAGAAAGTATGCCAGTCATTTGGCTAGTAAGAGAATAAGAAAGGGCGCGTAGCCTGGTTAGCTCTGCACACAAATAAAAACACACCCACTCAATCATTCCTCTTGCTCAAGCAATGGCTTTTCAAATCATCCTTCATTATACTGCCTCTCCACTCCCTTAGGAACTTAGTTGAGTGTCACAAGTGACGTTAAAGGGTTAGGGTTAGGGTTAGGGTTACTGCACCCTCCATTTCCCAATATATCAGTGCTTTAATGGGTCTATATTTTCAGATATGATCATACAACACAGCGGGGGGACAACATAGGGGAATGTCTGCAAAGTATGTCAAGGAACATTAGCATTGATCCAGACTCAGTGGCATCTATTGAAAAGCATGTCGACACAGAATTCGGGGATGAGGAGGAATTGGATGGAGAGTTGATGAAGGTAGGGGAGGTAGAGTAGGTGCTGCTTGTTCTAGACAAGTAAGAAAGGCAAAGTGGAAATGTGGATTTGTTAAGGCGATGACAATCAGGTTATTAAGATAATTGGTGTAGTATAGGCCAAAAAGCAGGGGAATGCAGGGCCAGGTGTGACATATGGTACATAGTGGTTTCATATTGGTGTCTGAGTATGTATGCAGAATATAACTGAAGCCAAAATGAGCAGCACAGCTAGTGGGCCTTTAGTTCTGAGCAGTGGAGTGAGCGGGGATACAGAAACATACATGTCCCAGGGCTGTGGGAAGAATATGAATTGAGGTTTGATCGGCACACACCATGTAACAGTCAGCACGTACAATGGGTGTGCTCCACATAGCTTACCAATGCTGCTAGCTTTATCATGGAGGTGACGTTAAAACCTGACCTGTCTGAAAAGCAGCCGGTGCCAAAGGTCTTTTCATTAACAACTCAACTGAGGGGCAGTATGTTCGAAATATGTAACCATGGGAAGAATATCACCAGCAGGCCATGGGTTATAATAAAACTGCCTGCTATGAATGTAATCACTGCCCAGGAATCACTGCTTTCTCTCAGTGTATAAAAAAGAAACAATGTGGAGACATAATGAACCACAGCAGCTCCAGAGTTACATTATCGGTACATCGGCCTGGTATCGGTCAGCAGCTGAAACTCCGTCAGTCTTATCGGCCTCTACCCTGCCAGGCAGCCGGACAAGTTGGGCAGGACGCCTAGATAACACTCTCAACCCTTCAGAAACACTATTCCCCCTTTCTATTTAAAGCCTTAGATGTCTGCAAAATCACAGATTTGATTTTTTGCAACAATGTGGTGCCCTGTTTCCTCTCGCGGAGGGAAAAAAGTGCCACCGGGGAAAAAACACCTTTCTAAAGAGTGAAAGCTTATGTTGGACACAGCCTTAAACACACACGGAACACTTTGATTCACAGAAGTAATTAGAACATATATACAGAGGGAAATGAAGAACTTGACATTGAGAAGCCGAGCTGGGAGTACGGTGGTGGATGTGAAGCGGGGCTTTAAAGAGCAGCTGCGGGCTTCACACGAACCCGAGGCCCGCTCTGCCTCTGACCTCCTCTCCCCATCACATACCTCCCTGCCATTTTCTTTCTACCCGCCGACACCGCCTCCTCTCAGCCCGGCTCTACTCGGCCCAGCTGGGCCCGACTTTGGTTCCTTACCTTCCTCTGCTGTTTCTCCCAGGCCGGGTCCAGGAGCAGGTCCCGGTCCCAATCATTCTCTTGCTCCATGTATACTTGCACACCCCCGGTCGAGGATTGATTATTAGCAGCGTGATAATCTACCATGTCAGCAAAAGAGACCCGAGTGCGCCACTGAGAGACAGCCGGGAGGGGGACAACGTACGAAGAAATATTTTTTTATAGAAATTAAAGAAAGACACGACGGCCTAAAGCTGAGAGATGGGACGTGGAGGGATACACGACCCGGGAAAGCTTCCTTGTGCTTTCGTCGCGTTCAGTCGTGAGTGAGTCTTTTGGTGTGATGAATATCCGGCGTGAGCAGTCCGAAAAATCCCCGCTGCTGCTGTGAGAAGAAAAGCTTTCCCTCTGAACCGTGAGGCTGCTGGGAGGAACCGGCCGCTCCTACAGGCTGCAGGGCACCGATAAGTTGCCGCACTGAGGGACGGTGCTTCCGGTTTTCCCTTTCAAAGTAAGTGATGTGCCGCGTGCATTTCTGAGTTCCCACACCACCAGCAACTTCCACAAACAACTCTTAACTATTTCGTTTTCTGTTTGTTTCCCCACTGAAGCAATGGGCAGATTTTTCTTCCTTTCTTACACAAATGTATTACTATTCATTAAATATTTTCTCACAAATAAACAAATAAATATAAATAAATTATTGAAAAGTCCTAAGTGTCCACCATTTTTAATACCCAACCATTTGTTAATGAATTTAACTTTTATGATCAAGTTGAAAGCAAGTGCAAAAGTTCATTGGAGGTTTATTGGGCAATTGTTTCATTCTGGTAATTTGCTCCCGAAGTTATGACATTTTAGTTTGAAGGGTCTCCTGCTGTGGTTGTGCTGTGAATCTGTGTATTTGACTCACCTGTCTCCAGTAGCTGCTATAGGCCCAGACAGCTCATGAATATTCATTCAACATTTGAACATGAGCTTCTGAGACATGAATCAATACACGTGTGTGTGTGTGTGTGTGTGTGTGTGTGTGTGTGTGTGTGTGTGTGTGTGTGTGTGTGTGTGTGTGTGTGTGTGTGTGTGTGTGTGTGTGTGTGTGTGTGTGTGTGTGTGAACACAGACAACATTTTTGATGTTGTCTGTGTTCCAGATAAAAGTGAGTTGACCTGAAACAATTGAAATGACATGAAACGCGAGCAAGTTTTACAATTCATCTTATTTAAGACACATTGTTTTATTCAGGCCAATTTTTGGCGATATCTGCCTTAAACAGCCTTTCCAATTTGTTCTAAAATTTCTTAAGCTTTATAACACAACTTAACCTTATACAATCAATGCTGCCGTGTTTTGGGATTTATTTTTCATTCTATAAAATGTGAAATTAAGGTGAACGCTTTCAATTTACTGGCAATATTAATAACAGACATGAATGTATAGAACACAATTTGAGTCGTTTAATAAAATAATACTGAATCATAATAAAATAGCAACAGAGAAAAACAAATCAACAAGTCTTTCTCAAGTTATTTTCTCTGACGATTTCTTGAATTATGATGATTAAATTACATCTACTGTATCATTTCAGGTAAGTGCTGCTAGATGCCAACAAAACCAACTTGAAGTAAAAATAGAAGTCATGCATTAAATGGTTAGCTGAAGTAAAAAATATTACGAAAAATGTACATATAACACCGAAAGTACTCATTATCCAGAATGGCCCATTAAAAACCGTGTTCATTTGATCAAAATGATTGATTAATAACGTGTTCTCTGTTGCAGCTGATTATGATGGAGCTAGTTTTTAGCTAACCTATATACTTTATTTGCTTAGTAGTTGTAATAATACATCACAAATATCTATTTAACTTCATTTTGAATTAATAATCTAAATCGAAAAGCTATGATTGCTCATTATGGTGCCAGATGTACAGAGTAACTGTGCTCACAGTCACTGCAGTTATCCTGCTAACTCAGGCCCATGTTTCAGTCAGAACTACATCACCCTAAAGGAACTGTTCATCCTAACATCTAACCTGTAGAGCTATTTGTTATCTAGATTGTTTTGGTGTGAGTTACAGAGTGTCGGAAACCATAGAGATGTCTGCCCTCGTTCCAATATAATGGAACCAGATGGCTCACTGCTTTAGTGCTCAGTGCCTCAGAAAACACATTTGAATCACTCAGCAACAATGTCTCTTTCAAGGATTCCAGGCTAGAAAAGATAATCCACAGAACTTGTAGTGAGCAGTTTCATGGAAATATTTTCTTTCTACCGAACCACATCCACAAATTGAATCACTGCGTAGAAGGAAGCATTTTTATTTTGTATTCTTTCCCTTTAAGGAGGTAGAATTAATATAAGCATCGACATAGGAAGAATATTTTTTTATGTAACTTAGCTACAAAGAAACCCAGCCACAGACACAATGTAGCGAAGCATGACTCATGGTTTTAAACATCTGCGCATCACCAGATGATGAAGGGGACAGGAAGTTATCCTCATTTGCCTTTCAATACCTTTCGATATTTAAACTTTACTTTGAATCCTTTGAAAAAGTATCCAGGTTATGATAATAAATAAATGAAACAAGCTGGAAAGGAAGATCAATCCTTAGTGGTAGATTTATGTCTGGCTGTGAATGATCAGCAGGTAGTGAGTGCCCAGCGTTAGAGAGCCACTGACCCATGCCTGACTCTCATAAAACAGGAGCCAGAGCTGCAGCAGCATCCATCACAGGGGGGGGCCCTGGCGTGGAGGGGGACTGTCCCGCCTGCAGGAGCCACCTTCAGAAGTAGGTCATGCTCAGGCTGTTGGCCTCCATTAGCGTCAGCGGGCCGGGCAGCATATAGACCTCCTCTCTGATGATGTCATGTGATGCTGCATAGTGAAGCTCCAGCACTCACTGCTCTGTGATTGGTCGCTGAGTCTGTGCTCATTAAGGGGTGAAAACTTATGAATGGACTGTTTATTTTTCATTGTGAAGAGGGGCTGAACAAAGGCAAGAGTCCCAAATATAGATGTTTACTCAGGAGGCACAGAGACCCGATCACTGTTGTGTTTGTGTGTGTACATTCTCACAGTCGTTACCTCCACTTTGCATAACTTTTTATGTCCTCTTACTAAAAAGAGACGACAATATCTCCCACTTAAATACTACAAATGTATGTTTTTGTAAAAGAAGCCAAACAGAACAAGAGTGGTAATCTGGTAAATAGCTGTTTTTTTTATCGTGATCAGGATGTTTTGCATGGCAATATTGTATTGATACACAGAACTATCTTTTTTCTATTTTTTTTCAGTCCTCTACATGTGCTGAGTTTTTTCCTGATGAGGTCAGCGGGGTTGGCAGGAAATTGGTCAAAACTTAGATGGAGACGTTGGGGAAAGTATTCAGAAAGCTGCCAAAACTTTATCTTATTAGATAAAAAACTGAAGTTACAAAACTGCAGTTGAACAGAAGGTAATACATTGGAATATACGGCAACGTGATTAATCGCAGTAGTTCCCTAATCAAATTGGATCTTGGGGCCTCTGCTATTCCCCCACAGCTTCTGTATGATGGAACAAGTATGGGTTCTATTTGGAATCTGTTCCTGCTCTGATTGTAACTGCTCTCCACAGTTTCAGAGCTGTGAAATTAATTTCACCCCCCCCCCTATTGATCTGCAGTGGCAGCAGATATTTCAGAGACAGATTTCTCAAACCAAGCGGAGGTACCTGAGAAAATATGAACTTGTTGTACATTCTCTAGGTTTTAATAATCTCCCCCTCAATGAAGCACACTGCGGGGTGTGGCCGATGTGTGACTGCCACATGCCATTCTTGAAGTCAGTCTGAACCAACACACAGGATATTAAACACACACTCTCCCAAACACACACTCACACACACATACACACACTCACACACAAAACCTCTGGTATTTGTAGCTCTGACTTTAAAGACTGTCCCTGGAAGACGGATATTTACACATACCAGACATGAGAACAGAGGGTCCCTTCTTAAAAAGGGGGGGGGGGGGGGGGGGGGGGGAGCACCGACAGAGCCTGTGAAACTTACAGCAGTCCTATATAACCAGACAAGTAGAACAATTATTGGTATACATTTTCAATCCCAGCCTGAAATAAAGCAGAGGAGACCAGAGGAAACGTTCAAACAGTGAGAAGCAGAATGTGACTGACCCTGGGCACACATCAACTCCTGCAACCCTCTCCTCTTTTGTCTCCTTCTCAAATCCATACATAAACTTCACCTGGTCCAAAACTCTGCCGTCCGCATCATCACCAGAGTATTCAGATCCTTAAAGTTTAAGTACACTGAAAGTACTCCACCGTGAGTAAAGATCCTGCATTCAAAACCTTACTAGGTACATGTATTGTAAACAAAGTATACAGAAGTGTGAAAAGTAAAAGTATTCATTGGGCAGTAAATGTTCCGTTAGTGTTTTCTTTATATTTGGTGTTTCTGCATTAATGTGTGTGTTGCTTTTTACCTCTGTTGTTGAAGGTTGTGCTCATTGTAACTCCTTTATGCTATAGGCTAGTTTATTCATCATATTTGATATGATCCTCATGTTTGTAGCGTAACGTATCTTCAACTTTGTGGCGACGTTTTTTTTAATTTCAGATGATCCAAGATGTGTGTCTCATCACATACAGGAACACTTCATCCTTCAGTTTATCAGAAACATTCAACACATCTGATCATTTTCATTGGAAAAGAAGGATAATAAGAATACAAGATGTAATCTGTAGAGTAGCTAAGTAGAAAGTACAATATTGACCTCTGAGAGTAAAGATTAAGCATAGAGTTACATTCCATGTGTCGTGGCTCATTCTTGTTGGATATTTAAAACTGTGCCACATTAACAGGGCTCTGCTTTTTGACTCACACGTTAAAACCATCCAAATAAAACTCTGCAGGCGCTGATTTCTTTTCCTTCCTTAAAATTCCAAACAAATAAACTACGATCAGCGTAACGTGATGTCAAAGACTGTACCGTACCCCGTTCCATGCTAAAGACAGTTTTGCCCGTGGCTCAGTCCCACCCCTTACTCATATAACAGCTGATTGATCACAACAAAATCTAACCTATTCTCAGAATATTTAATTTAATACAAATTCATAAATCGAACTGAGGAAGGTTCTTACAGATCCACATTTAGTGTGTGACAATATAATGAGGGCATTGAAGGAAAACAATAATAATACTGTTTTATTAACAATTTCATTATGGACTTTCAGTATTCAATCATCAGCATTGTTATGCAATATATATTACAAACACAACTCCCTATTCTCCATCCAACTAAGCTGCTGAAGTCTTAGCACTCCTTTTGCCTGCAATATGGCAAATCAATAAATGTACAATCTTTGGTTCTCTAGTATAGATCTGTTGGGTACAGGTGTTAAAATATCGTCTTGGAGTGTAGTTGGAAATTCACGGACACGCCAATGAAGGCTTAGTTTGCTACATATTTCTATCGCTGAACTGACCTGTACATTTATTATAGTGACTTCATAGATTTCTCACACACTGTCAGGCACTTTTCCCACCAATCTAAAGTCAACTAAGGTATTTTATTCATGGAAATATTACTTAACCGACTACAAAATAAAAACACTTTAATCTCACGCCATGTTCTCATTGGGGTCCTTTCCAGGCGGGTCATTAATCCCATAATTACAGTAAATAAACATTCATGCAGGAGCAGAGCGAAAACATTCAACCTTCATTTTAACCATAACCCTTTTCTAAAGCGTAATGCACACCACTATATATAAATCATTCTACTTTTGTATACAAACACTTCCTCCCAAGTTGAATCTATACTGGGATCTCGTAACATCTACTTTAATGCATGCGACCATTTTTAGTAAAAGAAGAAAGAAGAAGAGAATGATATTTCACAAAGTGATCCCTGATGGTTGCGTCCGATTGGAGCAGCTCAGTTGTACATGGTCATGTGGAGCCACTGGAACCAATCAGAGAAGAGAAACCATTTAGTTAAACACATCTGGGTTAATGATGACACAGTATATATTTGAGTTTGTAGAAAGGTCTCTAAAGACCTGTTAAGGGTTAAGGGTTAAGGGTTAAGGGTTTTGTTTTGTACATGTAAAAAGTAACTCTGATTGACAGAGTGAAGGACAAAAAGAGACAAAGAGGAACATTTCAAGAAGAATATAACTTTTTTGTTTTTGTTTGCCTAAAACAGAAAACACCCCATGTCTGCTCATTTATTTATTTATGTTTTCTTTGTCTTTGCTTGCTTATTTACATATTTATTGTATGTTGGTTTGTTTGCTTTTTGTGAGTCACTTAAAAAAAGATTGAACTGTTAACTGAGCAAAGGCTATATAAATACTGTGACCCCAAATATAGACTTACAGATTATTATTTATTTATTTGTTTTCAAATGATAAATCAATACATTGTATTATATGAAGGTAATGATAAATAAATGGAAAGCTAAATTAATACATTACTAAGTTTTAATCATACTTTTTACAGGCTAGAGACACAAACTTGGACATAACAATAACATCCCATCTCAATACAATAAGTGTGATAGCCCTCAGAAACAAAGATACAGTTAATAGGATCGCTTCAACATTTCAAACAAAATAAAATAGTTTGACAGCCCAATACCACCCAAAACACTTTTTGTGGCAATGATTTTTTCCAAAACAAATTGCATTTTCAATCTACTCTTCAAACACCTTAAATTCAGATTCTTCCTTGTTTGAGTTGAAAAATAAGTATTTTAGCCAGAAGAATACAATACTTATTATCTGTGTACTGTCTTCATCTAGAAGCCCAAATAAAATATTGAAAGGTGTAAATGTAAAATCAATATTGAGTGGCTTCAATTTGGACTCTTAGACCACAGACTTGCAACATATGGACATTACAAATATAAAGTTCAATCATGCATCAACATGTGTGCAGATTTAAATAGGAACTGCTTCTTGTTTCAATTAAGTTGAGAGTAGAATAATGCCTCTAACAGGCTGGAAGTAACTGCTTTATTAAAGCTATTCTTCAACAGAAGCAGAAGGTGAATCTCTGGTCAGCCCTGTGTGGTTATCAGCTGATCATGTGACTGACGGATCCCAGCTTTAAGCTCTTCAGTCTGACACTGAGTGCAGAGGGCTCAGAGGGAAACTCAATATTTAGAGCCCATTTGCACAGTAGTGATTAAATAATCATCGAAAACAAGTCCAAATACATTTCATCAGTATACTTCCCGGTCGTACAGTGTGGGGAAGTCACCTAAATGTACATTTGAATTTGAATTATATTTGGGCTCAAACTATTTCAAATGTAAATGACTTATTTGTTGTCTGAATGATCATTGGGTATTTGATTACAATCTAATTGTATTATTTTTTGTCTATATTTCCTTCACTATATTATGGGTTCGCCTTGCATGTTAAGCCCTTGTGATTTTTTGGTAAAAGAGGACAAAGTCAGAGCAGATAGGGAGGAGGAGTGTGTGTTCCTACCTGTCTGTAGCTGATCGTTATGTTGCCCATCCCCACCCTGTCGTACCCCTGGAATTTGTCTGCAGAAGAGAAGAAACATGAGAAAGTGAGCGATATCTGCACTGTGCCTTCACAGAATATATAGATTTACAGAAGCTGGTTTGGCTATGTTCAGTTTTTCAAAATGCTTTATCCAGGTTTAACATAAGTTAGTTGTGGCACATCATCTGTGATAGATCGATAGAGTTCAGATGACATCATAGCAGAGGGGGTACACCCTAACCTGAGCCGGGTTCACAGTGGTAAAATACCTTGCTACCATGATGTGCATTAAAGTAATGCATAGTGTTTAATATTATTATAACTAAAACAAAGTAAAAAAAAAAAAAATCATTTATTTATTCTTTTATTTCTCTTTATCTTTTTTGTAAAAATATTTATCCTCTATTTATTTCTTTTTTATATTGCTATGTTCAAGCATTATCAGGTCATTTGTTAATGACTCCATAATGTTTGTTGGCATCACATCACAGCTGTGACTCTCTACATGCTGGCCTGTTAGCAGTGATCAGCAGGAGGACATGTTGGATTGGATTATTCTGGATCATTCACTTAAAGTGTTAAAGTGTTTTAAAAAATACTTATACTTATCCTTACGGATCATGGTCTCCAGTTTCATTAGCAGGTACAGGAATCCGGGGTAGCTGATGGTCATGTCGGGCTCCGTGTACCTCAGTCCAACCAGCTGCATGATCAGCTCGTCCACCATGATGCCTGCAGCACGCCACAGAAAATCACTTTCTTATTTTCAGTGTGCCTGAGTTTAAATATATATTTAAATCAACATATGTACAGCAGGAAGTAGAAGAAGGATGGCAAAAAGTAAATGTAAGTATTAAAAATATAAAGTATTTAGGCTATCAAAGGAAAAGTCTTAATAATGCTAATGTCAAACACTATAATAACATTGTTATTGTTATTATAATTGCTATAACATTACTTTCACCGGGAATATAATTGCTATTTAATAATTAATTTTTTAATAATGTATTGTTGTAAAAGCTCAAATTTCTATGTGCAATTTTGATCTGAACTAACGTTGACAAAATGAATTATTTATCTGAAATGTGGTGTAATGAAGAGGATTAGGGCCACTCGAAAATGTTTTTTTGGGGGGTAATAAAATTATTAAAAAAAAAATATATATATATACACATATATATATATATATATATATATATATATATATATATATATATATATATATATATATGTGTATATATATATATATATATATATATATATATATATATATATATATATATATCTACAGCTCTGGAAAAAATGAAGAGACCACTCCAAATGTTTCTTAAATCTCAATCTCTACATGTATGCCAGCCATTCCAGTGTCTGTTGAATTCCGACACAGAGAGAATTTGTCAGTAGTTTATAGAATACAAAAAAAAAAATAAAGAATTAATTTAACTCAAAGAACTATTTTAAATAATAAAGCCAGAGAAACTGATAATGCTGCAGTGCTCTCTTCATTTTTCCTGCGGCTGTATATATTTTTCACATCCCCCAAAAAATATTTTCATGTGGCCCTAATCCTCTTCCGTAGGTGGTGGAATAAAAGTAGAATTAAGACGAAAAATCAAAGAACCTCAACATATTTAATACAGTTTGTCATAAATTTACTTAGTTACACTCCACCAAGGCTTAGATCTAAACTGAAGGGATGAGCCAAATATAATACATTTTACCTCTAAATATAATAGTGCTGATTTTTGGTCGGATAATATAATGGAATATGTCACTTTGTTAAGACTGAATGTATTCAGAGTAAATATAAACTATGAATGACGCTGAACTGCAGAGAAGACGAGTTAAAGAGGGGGTGTGGCTCCCTCTGCTGGTCAAGTGTTCTCCTCACAGATGTGGAGCCTGAACATTAAACAGCTGCACGTGTTTCACATAGACTGATGCAGCTGAGGAAAGAGCTATGGTGAATACACTTTTATTTATTTTATTTAGCATGCGTCCCACCTGCTGCGTTCAGAGCGGGGCCCACCTCCCGATACTCCAGACGATTGGTCTTGTTCTTGTCAAACACCAGGAAGATATCCTGAGGAGAGATGGTCAAAACATTATTATCATCCTTCTGGTAACATCAAGCGCAATGATCGACCTATTACTGTTCAAAGGATGTTGATCTTCTCATGGTTTTATCAAGCACGGTGATTCAACATCTAAAATGGCAGTGCTGTTGCTGTGCATGGCTCATTAAAAACTGCATCACCAAGGATTCCAAATATAGAAAGAGTGGGATAAGGAAAGAGAGAACCCCCACAATGATTTAATGAAGGAGGAGCTCTTCAAACCAGTGATTTTTAACTTTCATCAACGTTGCGTCATAGAGCACGTCTGTGATTGGACTGTGCTATATGTGTGTGTGTGTGTGTGATCTCACCGTCCACCTCCTGATTTTGTCCCACAGAATCTTGAACTCTGACCAGTCCATCTGAGCGTTGCCTTGAATCTAAAGTGAAGTGAAGTCAAGGAAACACCAACAACGCTGAACAGTGGGTGATGACCTTCACTTTATATCTGTGTGAAGGATCTATCACTTTGTATTCCATGTTATTTCACTCACAATCTAACTGTTAAATGATGGCTTCTTGTTTAAGTATTTTATAACTTGCCTCGCCTGAACCCTGGACCCTCAGATTAAAAGTCTGATGCTCTACCAACTGAGCTATCCAGGCTCACTTATATGTTCATAGTGTGTTTCTACTATGGTTCTATAGTCTACATAGATAGATATGAATGTCTTTATCTCAGTAAATAAACTTTTTTTTTTTAAATGCCTTCCAAAGTATTTTTTCGTGTTTCTCCCATGCTCTGTTCTCTGAAATTGATATCTATGTTGCATTAAGAAATAATTGAAGGTAAAAGTTTCAAACCTTATGATTCAGAGAGAAGCAGGAGAAATGTATCTTGTGTTGCTGAACTCCCTGAGGGTCCTGAATGAAGAGGCACTTACTAACTATCCAGCTCTGGTGACAGCGATTCACAGTCAAAGAAAATATCACAGAGCACTATAAATCTCGAACGGTGTAAAAAACCTGTACCTCTATACAAAGTCTGTTGACACAGTTTTATGTGCAGGTAGTTTGCTTGTTCACATTTCAAGGACATATAAATGAATATAAATGACCGATAAGGATACATCCGTGAGGACCACCAGGCTCTTGCAGTGTTCCAGAGCCAGGTACTTCTCACTGCCGGCCAGCACTGAGAACAGCAGAGGGGGGTGGGGGGGTTAGGGTTATTATACATCTGATCTGGCTGTGGAAGATGTCATGGAGGTGGATACTGAGGGTAACTACAAGGAAAGCTAGTGGTTCTTATTTCTGACTGTGAAGAGGGAGCATGTTGGAGTGTCTGCAATTTAAAACTGGTCTCACCTGAACAGGGACTTTGAACCCTGGACCCTCAGATTAAAAGTCAGATGCTCTACCGACTGAGCTATAGTAGCAGTGAAATATTACAAACATTAAGATCTTGCTATTGTTCTATTGCGCTATTGCTCTGGCTATCGCTATTGCTCGCTACTTCTGTTGGGATGATTGCTCAGTCTGTACAAATCAGGGTCTGCAGCACGAGCGAGCCAAAATGTGAAATGTGATGAAATTCTGCATCACATTTCACATTTTGGAATTCTGCAAAAACAAAACCAGTGTAAAACAATCGTAAAACCACTGACCTCCTCCCTGTATGGCCTCCGTCAGCAGCCTGTAGAGGTGCACAGGTTTGCAAATGTGTTTCTGATGACACAAAGAAACAACACAAGACATGAGGGTGTTTATACATTTTTCTGACAAGCATATACTCCATCTGCACTACTTAAATACTGGTAAACATAAGAAACATAACCTGCACAATTGTATTGTAATTCATCCTACTCTGTTTCATTTCGCACTATTTCTTTATATAATATGCTTCATTCTTGGAGGACCTCGGGACCAAAGACTTCATTGCCATAACTACACTGTAGCTACTGTGCATATGATAATAAAAACCCTTGAGCCTTGATGTTCATGGCCTAAGTGCAATATCATATGTAAATATTAACAATATCTCTAGAGCACTAAAATTCAAATGTGTGATGTCCTCCCCCATAGATATCGAACTCCTAAATATGTTAAAGATGTCACTGAGAGTATATTGGAAAACATTGTGTTTCATCATTGAGATCACTGCAATAGAATGAGCTTAGACCTCCTACTGGATGACATCACATGTTTGAGACTACCTTAAATGAGTGTTTGGCTTTGAGAGACAGTAGCTGAAGTTGACAAGGCCACGGAAGGAAAATTATGGAGTTCTTGATTCAGGCGGTGCTTCCCTTTAACCGCGCTCAAGTGTGGATGTAGAGTGGATCATCTCACCGTGTTGCAGTGCTTCTTGAACAGTAGTTTTGTAGCTTCAGGTGAAGGAAGAGCTGCCAGGTGAGGATATGAATTCTGCAGACAGAAAACACACAGCCTTAATTCAGAAACAGCACTTTCCCAAACACATCACTTCTTCATAAATGAGTAGTTAGAATGCACCGTTTTTATGGATCGCATTTATGCAGAGAAATTGACTAAATGTACCTCAGGAGTGTCAATATTTGGCATACATCGATTCCTTAGTTGAGGTGTTAGGCGTTGTTTTTAGTTCTTTTCTGACAGCAATATAGAAACTATTATATTTAGCGATGTAGAAATGATCATTTATCCCTCCATTTGTTCTACCCATTCTGGAGCATGTCCCATATGTAACAGGCCAGTGATAGACAAAAATCTGCATCTCCAAACAACAGTGTTGCTATAATGCATGCACAGTACTGTGGTGTTACTATTACTATTATTATTACATCTAACAGTTGGACCGTTGTTATGTAGATCATTTGTAATCTAGGTCCAGGTGCAGCTCAGGTCCATACTATGAGCTTAACCGCTGTTTTTTTGCAGGAGTTGTTTTTTTGGAAATGTTAGTATATGCTCACTGTTTATCATTAGGAGTGTATGTAAATAGATTGAAACTGGTTACTGCACAGTTCTCCATTGTGAATGTGTACTTGTTGTGATTTAAAACTTGTCTCGCCTGAACAGGGACTTGAACCCTGGACCCTCAGATTAAAAGTCTGATGCTCTACCGACTGAGCTATCCAGGCTCTGAAAGAGTTCTTTCACAGTAAAACTCAATAGTCGAGACTGTGTGATAGACGATTATTTGAATACACGATCCCATTAGTGTCCTAGAGACTAGAAATGTATATATCTGTGAAAACAGTTCCTCGTCAATATGTTTAAAACATATTGAGCCCAGCTCAAGACATATCAGGGGGGAATCACACAGATTGTTTTGTATTGACAGGAGCACGCAAAGGGAACACATTACTCCTGTTTTGGCTGCCTTACCCTGTCTCCCTATAGAACACAGAATATACTTTAAAATTCTTCTTCTCACCTACAAATCCCTTAATGAGCAGGCTCCATCCTATCTTAAAGAGTTTTATACCCTAAAAGAATAAATACATGTGGAAATAAATACAGGAATAAATAAATATGAAAAAAGTAAATGAATGTATGAATAAGTAAATAATAGTTGAGGATAAAAGAAAACATACATTTATGTTCACTAACATTTATTTATTAATGAGATAGGCGACCCTAACCTCATATTGAAGCAGGACTGGTTAGAGGATTGTCATCATTCATGGCATATTGTGGTTTACATTATTATTTATTTATTTAATCCCACATTTATTTATTATGTGATTTATTTATTCCCGTATTTATTCACATGTTTTTGTATGGATTTATTTATTTACTTAACCTTGTGTCATGTTCCATGCTCCATTTATTTGTAAATGTGAATTGTCTACCATGCTGCCTAAGGATGGACAACGGATTCAATTTCCTGCATGTTTACATGTTGTTTTTCCACACGATGAACATTAATATTTAAAACTTGTCTCGCCCGAACAGGGACTTCAACCCTGGACCCTCAGATTAAAAACCTGATGCTCTACCGACTGAGCTATCCAGGCTCTGAGAGGAAACGATAACAGTGAAAGAAAATAAAGACACTATAATAAATACCCCAGTGCTTGGTACTTGAATCAAAAACTGAAAAAAAGCATTCAGCTGCTAAAACTTTATTCTCTTTTTGTGTACGAAGTCCACACAAATTGTTAATTGTTAATTTACAATAAATCAAATCACACAATTAACCCTTAGTAACAGCAAGATCACAATTAATCTGCAGGCTTGATCTTTGGGTTTGTGGATACACAAACTATGTTTTAGTGGAGTTCTGTACTCCCTGAGTGTCGTTATCATTTAGGGATGGATGTGTCTCTTACCTCTGTTGGTTGAGAGATGTCCTGTGGTGGTCTGTGGGATGGACTGGGGAAAAAGATAAAAACAAGAGTAAACTTTAGTGAGCCATTTGACATTTTGTCTTCATCTCTACTGACCTGCAGCTGTTTGCAACTAGTTATGACCAGTGTTGGGGAAGTTACTTGAAGTTAGTTTTGTAATGCATTACACATTAGTATACTTGACAAAATAACAATCTAAAGTTAAACCTCATTTATCCCAGATGAGACAAATCCTTAATCTGATAAGGACAGTACTGAGCACAGACCTCTGTTTCTGATCTTTGTTTGAACATCAGTCATGTTTTCTTTAGCTCAGTTTCCATCAGAACTCTGGTCCAGGTAGCTTGAATGAGTTCTCCTGTCGGGGGCCCATGAGCTCTCAGTGCCTAGGGGCCCCTGGAGGTAGACAAATAATTTTGCCTCTTCAGCTCTTTGTTTGAAACACAGTCTGATGGCGCCTGGTGGTGTGCTTATTTTGAACTCTCTGAACTACACGTGCAACAGATCGATGGAGGACTCACGTGGCAGCGTTGCCCTTCTCCATTAGCACCCGTAGCAGGAACGCTCCCTGCTGGTTGGCCTTGTGTGTTGAGGGGATGATGATGTAGCGACCTGGGGGAAGGGTGCCTCGGAGGACAACCTCCCTCCGGCAGGAGTAGCTGGGGCTGCAGAGGACTGGGCGCTGGGCACTCAAGTCCTCTGGCGACAGATATGTGTTTTTAGGATGAGCCTGCAGAGACAGCACACACTTATAACACATGAATAAACTTAATACTTGAATAATTTGATTTTTTGGGGGAATATCTGTGAAAAATGCATTGCTGTAGCCTGGAAGAAAGACGTTTTAGTCACCTTACGTAAAACTTAAGTATACAAAAACTCCAGACTGGTCACCTGTGGATAATAAGATCCTGATTTCTGAATTATGAGAAGGTTAATCAATTGTCACGAACCAATGCTACAGGACATTTGGAAGCTTTAATTAGTTTTTCGGAAACACTGGGAGATAATGTTTTTAAATCATGTGGATGGGATTAATATTAGTTTGTCAGGCAGTGCAGAGCTTGTACTGAGCAGTGGCCAATAGGTGGAGTCTTCTGTAAAGGTATTCACAGATTCTAACTTCCCAGACAATAATTACAACTCTATCCAGTAGGTTAGAGGAAGAGCTTCAATCCAATTTCCCTCAAAACAAGCCCTTCTTCAAGCTGAATGAATTACACTGGCCACCTCGTGCTTTCAGCTTTTGGAAGGGTTCTCAGGGACCGTCTATAAAGTGCAACAGTGAAAAGAGATAACACCAAAATGTGGTAATGTATGAAAAAAATATACATGAATAACATACTGTATAAGCACAGTCCACATATCATAAAGTGGATTGGGCATGGTTGGATAAGCCTGCCAAAGTCAGAGAGACAATGGTAGTGAGGTTGTGTGCGTGCGTGTTTGTGTGTGTGTGTGTGTGTGTGTGTGTGTGTGTGTGTGTGTGTGTGTGTGTGTGTGTGTGTGTGTGTGTGTGTGTGTGTGTGTGTGTGTGTGTGTGTGTGTGTGTGTGTGTGTACCAGATATATATGCAGGGCTATAGCCAGGTTAACGCCCGTTCGTCTCTGGTGTTTCTGCATCAGAGCCAACACGAAGGAACATGTTTTCTGAGAGCTGTCTGTGCTCATGTCCACCTCCGATAAGGTGAAGTAGAACTGAGGGTTCTGCCAGAAGGAAACTAAAAAAAAACACACACACACACACACACACACACACACACACACACACACACACACACACACACACACACACACACACACACACACACACACACACACACACACACACACACACACACACACACAAAACAAGCTTCACTTTAATTGTTGCAAGTGATTTGCCAAATATGGTGTAAGTTGACTCAATAACAGGAGACACGGTTTGGAAACAACGATGGTGAACTCAGACTACACCTACTGAAACAGTGTTGACACACGCTGTAATGTTACGCTTTGGTTTTTATAGCTGAGAACAAATACACCTGTCTCAACCTGATGTGCTGACAACTAATCCCAAAGTAGAACAGATTATCAACAGTGAACAACAGAGATCAGCAGGCTGGCATGGAAAAAGGAAGAAGGGTGTTCCTGACAACAGTACTTTGACAACGATAAACTTGTTTTGAAGCAGTCTCAGTGGAATACTAATGAGTTAATATATGAGCCAAGACAATGAGCAAGATGATAGGCTATTTTCTATCTAGAGGGCTGTTTGAAACACAGCAGCAACAAAATAAACTGTACTAAAATTTTGGGAATTTTAAATTGTTGAAAATCACATAACTGTAGCTAAATGTGCTATAAGTAGCACAAAAATAAAAACACATTTCGACAGAAAAATGGTCTATAAGGACATTAGAGTTGGGTCATTTGATGGTAAAACTATACAGTGAGAGGGTAGCAATGTATCCACCAGCAGAGATTTAACAGTAGGATTCATATTAAAGACATTCTGCAGTTAGAAACAATTACACACTTTTGCATTTAAACTTTAAATGTATTTGCATTTCAAACTGTGTTTCTTCTCTACCATTTGCATTGATTTGGTATAGTAACATTAGTTTTAATTTGTAAATTCCATTATGAGACAATGGTGCTATTATTACATCTAATACTTGGAAAATAGTTATGTAGTTCACTTGTAGCTGAAGTTCAACTGCAGATAGACATTTTAAACTCATCTCACCTGAACAGGGACTTGAACCCTGGATCTTCAGATAAACAGTGCAACGGTCTATATGTTTTTGAGTTATTCACGCTAGTGGGACATGCATACTCTTTGGAATCAGACCTACAGGACGTGTGTAGCTGAATCCCTGTCCTGTTGTTACAACATGCTTGTTTCACTCGATCATTGACTATAACCTGAACTGCATATTCAGAGCCTGGGTAGCTCAGTCGGTAGAGCATCAGACTTTTAATCTGAGGGTTCAAGGTTCAGGCAAGACAAGTTTTAAGTACCACAAGCAGTCAATAACACTGTAAAAAATCATTCAGCAGCTAAATCTGATATCTAAATACAAACAGTTCTGAATGACAAACACAATATGAAGGTGACACTAACAATGATAATAAAAACAAATGCTGCAAACCGCTGATCTGAGGGTCTAGTATCAAGTTATTGTTCAGGGGAGATGGGTTTTGATTGTTTTTAATTGGAGCTAATAAACAGGAAATATTCACATAAACTGCAGCTCAACTTGCATTACAAGTAATATACATCCCAACTTTGCAAGTATTGATATAACAATAGCAGTAACAGTAGTACACCCATGTCCCATAATGGAATGAGCTATCCAGGCTCTGATCACAGTCACATTACAGTAACAATAAGAATTCAAAGTGTAACATTACTTTGGTACATCCAGGCTCTGTCAAAACCCTTAGCCTCCTAAATCTGATTCAGGCCACATCAGATGAATGAATGCAGGTTCAGCAGAAACTTATTTATTTTCTCATAGAAAGTTGACAAGACTATAACATTTAAAATGAGACTGTTTGGTAAATAATGACCGGAAGACTGTTTGAACAAAAACAATTGGCACCATGACCTGGACTAAAACCATATTTTTTCTTAAATATAACTGTGCTGGGGTTAGCTAGCCTCACCAGCAGCCCACATTTAACATAATATGTATCTCAATAGTGAAAATGTATATTTAAACAGTCAGCTGATATGATGGTATAGCTATTTGTGTTGGGCACATGTGTCCACCCGTACAAAGCTCGTGTTTTTTTGCGTGACTTTAGTGATCCATCAATAAGCTTTGACAGTAATTTGGTCGGATATTCAAGTTTTTTTTACCTATGGTATTCTAAAATACTTGTGTTTTTTAAATATTTTTACATTTTGTGAAATGTGTATTTTGATGTCTAGGGCCACCGTACAATTATGAAGTAAGCATTTAAAATACTTTCCTAATTTTATGTACAGAACAGTTACTGAATAATGATATTAACTGCTACCTTATTGTTAGTAAGAATGTGTTATTTATTATTTCAGACGGACTCCATTATTCTTTGGTACAAAACCCAGACAGGTTGCATTACCTATCATCATATGTCTTACCTTCTTGGGCAGAGCCCCCTGCTGAGATGTAAGGCACCCAGTTCCCATGATGCATTATGCAGCACCATGGCAGCACATTGGACCCCTGTTCATCCATAGGTTCAGTCAGGTGACACACCTCCATCGTCTCAAAGTTCTGCTGGAAGTCCGACACCAACATCCTGATGGAGAGAGAACCAGGTGGGTTGAACACAGGCTCAAATAAATATGGTGGCCCTGAAGGTCCAACCCGCTGCAGAGAGAAGCACCATTTTTTGTAGTTTCATGTGGGGGATTATTACTTGATACAAATATTATTCCAGATATCTGTTTTGACCTAGTGTTAGCCTATTAATAAGTCTGTCAATTCAAATAATCTGTATAAATACACACATTTTACTGTGAAACAGGCTGACGTTAACTGGCTGTAGATACTTTTTCAACTGTCACTAAGAAACATGGTTTGCAGCTAAATAAAATTCACTTTGACAATTGAATTCCATAGCCAGTTTCACAGATACGTGTGTGTGTTTTATCAGATGTTTTAAAAGTGCAGGATTATTATACTGTAAGTAAAAGGTTAATGTTTCATTTCAGCCATGTGGATCAGTTGTTATGCTGCTGGTGCTATGACTATATCTGATACTTGGGCAACAATAGTGTTGTTCACCTATAACTGAAGCTCACCTCATGATCTCACCTGTAGCCTCAGATCAGCAACTCAATGGATTTAAGGTTTTTAGTTAATTAAACCCATTCTGTTGATATTATCGGCATGTAGTATTTTAAAACTTGTCTCGCCTGAACAGGGACTTGAACCCTGGACCCTCAGATTAAAAGTCTGATGCTCTACCGACTGAGCTATCCAGGCTCTGATCACATCATTTTTACAGTAAGAATAAGATTTCACAGTGTAACATTACTTTGGTACAGGCAGCAAATGTATGTAAGAGAAACAGGCTCTGTCAAAACCCTGTGAGAGTAAAGGTACATTATCAAAGTGTCCCATCAGTCTCGTTAGTTTGATTCTGGCCCCATCAGATGAAATCATGCAGGTTCAGACCGACATTTTTGCTGTGTCACAATGGTGCCTGCTTTTTACTCTCTTTACCAGATAAGAATAAACAGCATATAATGTCATGGAATAATATAACCCCAATTGTTGATCTACTTGTGGTTGGGCCTCACATGTCAGGGTGTTTTGTTTCATGTTTGCAGAGGGCGGACCGTCAGACAAAGCAGTGTGTGTTCAGATACACACTCACCAGAACTCCCCGTCCTCCCGTCTGACTCTTTGCAGTCTCCTCTGCTCCTCCACGCTCACTGATTTCCACTCAGAACTGCACACAGAGAAGGGAGACTTTTATTTGTATACATGAATCCAAAGCAGTAAAATATGTATTTCCAATTAGAGGTTTTAATAAAGGAGGTTCAAATGTGCACACGCCTGTCTGCTGCTTGCTGCTTGGTGTCCTTGGCATGATTGTGTGAAATATATTTAATTATATTCAGATGTTTGTTATATTTAGCTTACTGTGATTAACATTACAAAATATCACTGTGTAGTTGGAGGGAGCCAAAGATCTGAGCATTTTGATTGTGGATGTAAATAGTCTTCAAATTCCTGTGTTCCCCTCAGAGGGAGTTTCTCTCCCACACTGCCCCCTCAACCCGGCCTGAAACACCTCCATTGTGCTCCTTTGTTTACTTCAGTAACATAGTGACATCACTGTGTAACACTCACCCTTCTATTGGCTAGCGCTCCAACACAGTTTTTGGATTTGCTAAGGGGAGGAACATCTCTAAGGGGTTGACCAATCAGAGCAGACTGGGCTCTGGTTTCAGACAGAGGGGGAAAAGAGATGCTGCAGCACAGACAGTATGAGAAACATAAAGAGCTTTCTGAACATTAAAGCATGGAGACATGTCCCAGAACAGAGAGAATAGGGACACTACATACTGATATACACCTGAACATCAGCAGGAGAGGACTCTTTAAAGTAGATACACTACATACTGATATACACCTAAACATCAGCAGGAGAGGACTCTTTAGAGTAGAGACACTACATACTGATATACACCTGAACATCAGCAGGAGAGGACTCTTTAAAGTAAAGACACTACATACTGATATACACCTGAACATCAGCAGGAGAGGACTCTTTAAAGTAGAGACGCTACATACTGATATACACCTGAACAACAGCAGGAGAGGACTCTTTAAAGTAGAGACACTACATACTGATTTACACCTAAACATCAGCAGGAGAGGACTCTTTAAAGTAGAGACACTACATACTGATATACACCTGAACATCAGCAAGAGAGGACTCTTTAAAGTAGAGACACTACATACTGATATACACCTGAACATCAGCAGGAGAGGACTCTTTAAAGTAGAGACACTACATACTGATATACACCTGAACATCAGCAGGAGAGGACTCTTTAAAGTAGAGACACTACATACTGATATACACCTGAACATCAGCAGGAGAGGACTCTTTAATGTTGTAACTTCACTCCTTCATTAACACATTTTTACTTGACAGCTGTAAACCTGTATGTACCAACCCTTGCATGTCACTCCAGGGCCCCTCCCACTCTGTGTTGCCCCAGGGGTTGAGGATTCTTACTAAATCTACTGTGCCGTGTGCTGTCTTCACCTGGCAGAGGAGGAGGGAAACAGACAGAGAGAGAAGTTGAGAGCAGTGGGAGGAACAGGGACACAGTAAACCTAGCTCAGGGGAGCTGGGATTACAACACACAGAGGGAGTGACCTCACTCTCTGCTCAGGGCGTCATTACTACACTAAATATATTGTTTTACAGAGAGTTTAATAAGAGTTTTTAAGATCTGAATGATTTAAGCAATAATTATCACTGATGGTTATTCTATTTAGAGTCAAGATAATCTAAATGTTCTCATCTTCTCTTACCTTCTCCACGGCCGTCAGAGAGTAGGCATGTCTGAACATGATGCCTAGTTCATTCTTCTGCTCCAAAGGACCCTGCAGAGGAACAAACATCCACCCACAGCAGGACAAGGCATTATTACACTCAGTGATTCATCACATACAGTACCTTCAGGAGAAACATTTTGTGTGTCCCAGCCAGTGCTGCGGTAGTTACTGCAAAAAAAGTAACGGCTTACATACAGTGGGGCAAAAAAGTATTTAGTCAGCCACCAATTGTGCAAGTTCTCCCATTTAAAAAGATGAGAGAGGCCTGTAATTTTTATCATAGGTATACCTCAACTATGAGAGACAGAATGGGGGAAAAAAATCCAGAAAATCACATTGTAGGATTTTTAAAGAATTTATTTCAAATGATTGTGGAAAATAAGTATTTGGTCAATAACAAAAGTTCATCTCAATACTTTGTTATATACCCTTTGTTGGCAATGACAGAGGTCAAACGTTTTCTGTAAGTCTTCACAAGGTTTTCACACACTGTTGCTGGTATTTTGGCCCATTCCTCCATGCAGATCTCCTCTAAAGCAGTGATGTTTTGGGGCTGTCGCTGGGCAACACGGACTTTCAACTCCCTCCAAAGATTTTCTATGGGGTTGAGATCTGGAGACTGGCTAGGCCACTCCAGGACCTTGAAATGCTTCTTACGAAGCCACTCCTTCGTTGCCCTGGCGGTGTGTTTGGGATCATTGTCATGCTGAAAGACCCAGCCACGCTTCATCTTCAGTGCCCTTGCTGATGGAAGGAGGTTTTCACTCAAAATCTCACGATACATGGCCCCATTCATTCTTTCCTTTACACGGATCAGTCGTCCTGGTCCCTTTGCAGAAAAACAGCCCCAAAGCATGATGTTTCCACCCCCATGCTTCACAGTAGGTATGGTGTTCTTTGGATGCAACTCTGCATTCTTTCTCCTCCAAACACGACGAGTTGAGTTTTTACCAAAAAGTTCTATTTTGGTTTCATCTGGCCATATGACATTCTCCCAATCCTCTTCTGGATCATCCAAATGCCCTCTAGCAAACTTCAGACGGGCCTGGACATGTACTGGCTTAAGCAGGGGGACACGTCTGGAAGTGCAGGATTTAAGTCCCTGGCGGCGTAATGTGTTACTGATGGTAGCCTCTGTTACTTTGGTCCCAGCTCTCTGCAGGTCATTCACTAGGTCCCCCCGTGTGGTTCTGGGATTTTTGCTCACCGTTCTTGTGATCATTTTGACCCCACGGGGTGAGATCTTGCGTGGAGTCCCAGATCGAGGATGATTAGCAGTGGTCTTGTATGTCTTCCATTTTCTAATGATTGCTCCCACAGTTGATTTCTTCACACCAAGCTGCTTACCTATTGCAGATTCAGTTTTCCCAGCCTGGTGCAGGTCTACAATTTTGTCTCTGGTCTCCTTTGACAGCTCTTTGGTCTTGGCCATAGTGGAGTTTGGAGTATGACTGTTTGAGGTTGTGGACAGGTGTCTTTTGTACTGATAACGAGTTCAAAAAGGTGCCATTAATACAGGTAACGAGTGGAGGACAGAGGAGCCTCTTAAAGAGGAAGTTGCAGGTCTGTGAGAGCCAGAAATCTTGCTTGTTTGTAGGTGACCAAATACTTATTTTACCGAGGAATTTACCAATTAATTCATTAAAAATCCTACAATGTGATTTCCTGGATTTTTTTTCTCATTCTGTCTCTCATAGTTGAAGTGTACCTATGATAAAAATTACAGGCCTCTCTCATCTTTTTAAATGGGAGAACTTGCACAATTGGTGGCTGACTAAATACTTTTTTGCCCCACTGTAACTAGTTACTTTTAAAAAAAAGGTGTACTAACTTTACTAAGTTACTCACTGCTGAAAGTAATTACTCTACAAGTTACATTAATGTACACCATAAATCAAATGACAAATAACAATATTAAGTTAAAACTGTGGACTAGTGGCCGTCATATAGCTCAGTGGGTAGAGCAGGCGGCCATATACTGGGGTTTGATCCCCATGTGGTGAACCCAGATCCGGCCTGAGTCCCTTTGCCGCGCGTCTTCCCCCCTGTCCCCCCGTTTCTGAACTGCACTATATTAAAGGCACTGGTTGCCCAAAAAAATCTTTTAAAAAACTGGACTAGTGCGCTGATCTTTGGACACTGGTTCCAGTCCCTCTGCAGTCAGCATGTCATTGTGTACCTGGCAAGACACCTCACCCCAAAATACTCCTGTGGGGATTGTCCACAGTATTGAGTATAAGTGTCGCATTCAATAAAAGCGTTGAACAAGTACCATGTAATGTAATGTAATTTATGTCCGATCAGATTTATGCAGACAGTCGAAGACCTTAAAGGTCACGTCTCAGATATATACAAAACATGTCTCTCATTAAGTGTTTTACTCAAAATACCAAACAGATCATGAATCATGCCATAAGCCCCCTCTATTTCAGCCCTGTTCCAAAAGTGCTGATTCTGTGACTGTGAGCTTTAAATGCAAATGAGCTGCAGCTAGCCACGCCCCTTTGTGCAAGTGTTTCAGACTCTCTGCCCCCCACCCAAGCAGCTCCATGGTAACGGTGAACACTGCGGAAGAGAAGATCTTCACAATGTCCACCATTCATTTATTTAACAGCACAGCGTCTTCTTAAACTTCCTGCGGAAACCGGTGACCAAAAAATACACAGACACACAGAGGTGCTGTGGGAGGGGGTTCAGGTAAGAGGGTGGGCAGGGGCTTACCGTGGTTGGTTGTTGCTAATGCTGTACAACCCACAAATGACGTCACATATTAACTTTATGTCAGATATGAACGAAAAACCAAACTCACCAATTTTTTGAGCAGCTTTCACATTTCAAACCTTTTTGCTGAAACTTTATGAGTCTCTTAACACACAGGGGAGACATATATATTAAAGACAATCAAAAAGTGCATTTTGCAGAATAGGGGACCTATAAAGTAACACAAGTAACAAGCTCATCGAGTGCTTAGTAACTGTAACGTGATTACTGCCACTGTGGTACAGGAATATGTAATCAGATTACAGTAACACGTTACTTTGTAGTGCGTCACCCCCAACACTGGTCCCGACAGATTAAACTAGCCCCCACGCTGACCTCCCCATGTACCTGGCAGTTGGCGCAGTTGATCAGGGCTCCTTTAGCCATCAGTTGTCTGAGGAAGGCCGGGGGATCTTTGGTCAGACGGGAAACGTTTATAACCTCAGTCACCCCCCCAGTCATGTCCACCATTGCCTCATGAGGGAAGCCCATGTCCAGAGCTCTGTAGCCCCCTTTCATCCTGGGACACACACACAGGTTAGACAGGTTACTGGACAAACAAAGTCTTAATAAGGAATAAAACGGGGCTTGCAAGAATGTGTTTCACCTGACAATACATGAACAAATAAGAGGAGCAGTATTTAGAAATGAAAGCAGACGTTACATGTTCAAACATGCCTGCTCTAAAGCCTTAAGCCCCAGACAAGAGCCCTGAGGAACCCCTGGTTTATGTGACTAGTAGGCTTAGTTAAGGCAAGTCTGGAAATAACATTTTAACATTTGAATTGTGATACCTGAAAGTCAAGATCATCAATCAGTGAAAAAGTTGAAAGACAAAAAAGTTATCCAAGTCTGTAGAAAGAGAAATACAGGAAATACATATCAGATCAACAGGGAGATATTTACAGACAGGGGAACGGACTGTGCACGATACAAAATAAAGATTCAACACCATCTGCATTTCTTAAACCTCTTTGCTGTTTTTCTGTTAGGGAGCAGGAGTGTTATGCAGAGTAGATTTTAATATGACTTGATTACAACATAACATCTGGCTTGTCGCGGTGCCATAGCAGCCTTTCAATCTCCATGTAATAAAACAGGTGTCTTCAAATGTCCATCTGAAAACACCTCACAATCCAATTAGCCTCAAATTTACAATTACATATTTTTTGATCATATTACACAGTTGCATCTAAAAGAGACAATTAAAGATTCCCCCCCCCCCACCACACACACACACACACACACACACACACACACACACACACACACACACACACACACACACACACACACACACACACACACACACACACACACACACACACACACACACACACACACACACACACACACACACACACACACACACACACACACACACACACTGGTTGCAGGGACTCACTTGGCATAGGCCTTCTCCAGCAGGGAGCTCCAGAACTCGTGTCTCTCTGGAGAGTTGAGGTAGATCAGATTGTTGTCGTGAGTTGGCAACAGGTCGTCTATCTTCACCTCCTCCCACTGACCGTACTGCCAGAACTGCACAGGGAGGGGGGGGTATTTAGTTTTGTCAGTGCACTGACAAAACTGAAACGGTGACTTTAACTAAATGTTTTATGTCAAAAGATGTCATGTAACTGTATAAGGTTAAATAAAAAAATATTAGGTTAAACTTAATATTATTGTCTTCAACTAACCTAATGCAGTTATGTGAAGTTTGTTGACATAATACATTTAATTACAGTGTGGAGTTCATACATCAACATTTTGAGGGCCATCCTAAATCTAATTTGTCAGTTTCTTTTGTCATTGTCTTTGACTATTTGAAACTGTTTCAAAATCTAACTGTAGGTAAAGACTGTCCAGCACTGACAGCAGAGCGCGAGGTTCCGGTTCTTGATTACCTTGAAGGTGAAGCAGCCGCTGTATCCTTCTTGGAAGCTCTGATTTAGAGGCATGACCTTTTTGAGCAGGGAGCGATTGATGGAGAGAGAGGCGATGGCAGACAGTAACCAGCAGTCATCTGAGGACAGGAGATTCAGAAGGAGGTCACTTTTCAGGAGGAAGCCTATAAAGTCTCCATGCCAACAAAGAATGTCTCAAATGGTTTATACACCCTGCGTATCCTCCATATGATGCTGTCACCCATTTTGACACAACTGGTGCCTTCTCTTTGGCTCTCAGTTTCCCATCATCCACTGCTCAATGGCCAACTGACTCATTGGTGGAGGACAGGAAATATCTCAGGAACTCATTGGATTTAAAAGGCCAACTGATGAATTACTGTTTGGTTAAACACATGAAGAGGACCAGTTAAAATATTCTAGGATAAACTTCTAATCGCTGAGTGCAGGTGGAGTGGGAGCAGCAATTTAAATGTTCAGTATGTCATCTTCTGCCACTAGAGGTGTGTCAATCAAAATGATAATCCTTTTGGTTGTGTGTGGAGTGTGTCAAAGCAGCCCACTCCCAGTTATGATTGTTCATCGCTCAGGAGGTTTTAACCAAAAGCCAAATTATCCCCTCCTCTTAAAAACAAACTGATCAGTTGAGTAAAACCGTTCAAACCCCTGAATAAATCAGCATTGATCTACCAATCCCTGTTTCCTGGCAAAAACAGGCCTGAGGAGTTAGAAGCTAAACATTAACGTTGTCTCAGCGTAATTCTATGATATGTTCTCAAAAACGACAAATTTCTGAAAAATATTTAGTAAACAGAGGATGCAATACCATCCATTAATTTGATGAAAAATACAGATTGCTCTAGGTTTGAGTTTTGTTGAAAACATTTGAAATAATATAGGCACAAAACTCAACTAAATGAATAAAATATCTCTCTAGTCTCATACATTTTAATGATGACATGTTACAGATTATAATTTTAAATCTATAGCATTGTAATTGTCACAATGTCGCAAATGAAATGCAACAAAACATGATATCCAGTATCCTGGTTTGATTTGTGTACTGCTTCCTGCTGCAGTGTGTTATCAGCCTGAATACACAGCCTTCAGCAGCTGCAGCAGCTTTTATTCAGAAGACTGACAAATGCTGCTACTTTACACACACACACCCTAATAAACCGAGTGAAACTAGTGCAGTGATTATGACACTCTAAAAGTAAGGTTTAGTCACTTCATCACACACACACACACACACACACACACACACACACACACACACACACACACACACACACACACACACACACACACACACACACACACACACACACACACACACACACACACACACACACACACACACACACACACACACACACACACACACACAAAGAAACAACTAAAAAATACACTGCTGTACCCACCTGAATTAGACTGTTTCTAATCGTTTATATACTGTATATAATTACACCTTAAGTGTATATATATTTAACATATCTCTTCTGCTCACATATCTGTACATTACCGGATCATAGTTTACCTCACCTTATTTTTGTTATTTCTTTAAATACTGTTTATCATTTTATGTTTAATTTATTGTATTTTTCTTATTTTTAATTGTACTTAAATGTGTGTTTAATAAGCAACAGAATGACAATTATTTCTTATTATGTTGCTGTTATGACACGAGCATTAATAAATCATCTTAACTTATCTTATCTTGTATCAAATGAACCCACCTTAATACAACAAAGAAAACGAAGAATATATAATTACAATTTGTTAAATGCTTTTCACTTTGTGTCATGGGACATTCCCTCATGCGTTGTGTACTTTGGACCCAGTGTGGTGTGTTGTGTAACCCTGGAGCTCTACTCACTGAGTTTGCCCTGGCGGACGTCCAGGCGCGTCGCTCCGTTCACGATGAACTGAGGAGACGCACAGATCTCCTGCCGACACAGAGAGGTGGTTGGTTAAAGAAGAGACGGAGAAAGAGGAAACGAAAGAGAAGAGATCAGAGTGAGTGGAGAGGGACACAGACAAATCATGCAAATAAGCAGGACTTAGCGTGTCAGGACAGCACCAAACAAGCAGCAGATTATCTCTAAATGCCAGCAGTCAGAGCAGTGAGAGAAACCTAGCACTATACCTGACCTCTGGAGTACTTCTACAGCGTGTCGATAAGTTTACGATTAGTAGCATTTATTCCAAATGGTGAGAGATTTATACTTTCAACTCACAAAAAAACATAGAATAGAATACCTAACAACTCAGTCCCTCGCCACAGAGACGAGAGACAAATCTAATGTCAAACTATTTAAATTAATACAATGAAATAGATTGACTTTTGTTTTCAATGAATAAAAGCAGAAAGACAATAAAAAAACAGCATCAACATGACATGTGTAGTACATTTGTAGGATTGATTCCATTCCATTGTTGATGTCCAATAGTCCTTAAAAGACGCATGTAAGCATATAAGCAACCTCAGAGAGATGTTCGCTGGTACCCCTGCAATGAAACCATAAAATGATTCCCTATTTATTATTTTATGTATCTTACCTGGATCCAAATATTTCAACATCATAAAGCTGCCAAAACTGCCCATTGCCTAATACAACAATGCAAGTTGCTTGGCCCAAATTATTCTTATCATAAAAAAGCAAGCTGTTTCATGCATTGTTTACCAGAATGAGCTGATAAATATAGAATTTAAAAGCAAGAAAGAAAAGACTGTTTAAGTCCATGAACTGTCATTAAAGTCATTCAGACCAAGAAAGGCCATCTGCAGCATTTTCGAAAGAAAGAAATGGCCAGCTCTTGAATTTGGTTGTAAAAACTTTTAACCAAGATGAGTAGGTAGCAGCAGCAAAAAAGAGCCAAAGTAAGGTTAATATGTGTTAATATTATCATTACTATTCCAGTTCAACAGGATTGGCATGTGCCGTTTCCTTTGTGTGCATTCACATTTAATGTTTCGTTGTCTGGACGGATGTGTGTAGGGAAATGTGAAAGACACATTTTAATCTACTAGTTATTACTGATAGATCGCATCATACTGTACTGTAACACATTCCTGTTGTTTTGTTCCCCTCTCAGCATAACAATACCTCCTTCATGACATGTTAACAAAATGTTAAACAGTTTAAAAATACTGTCAACAGTTTACTGCTGATCCTAGAACAAAACATATGTCCTTAAAAACTGCAATTCACAGAGACAACACTCCCCGGGCGCTGCACAATAGCTGCCCACTGCTCCTAGTACTAGGATGGGTTAAATGCAGAGGACTAATTTCACTGTGTGTGCTCTGCTGTGTGCATGCATGTGACTAATAAAGAGGGTTTCATCCTCCGATTCTTCTAAATGTATTATGACTTCCATTCTGCCACCACCACACAGGAGTTGATGTAGCGATGAGATCTTTTTATGTCATATATAACAGGTCCCATATTAACTGAACACATGTCCTGTTATTACAACCGCAGCTTTTATCTATCCGACCTGCCGTGCCCTCTTTTGATGCTTTGAAGTGCGACATGAAAAAGCTATTGCAAATGCTGGAACAGCGACTTTTAATTGCACAATAGTGAAAGGGCATGCAAAGATTTATACTTCCTGGTTAACAAACAAAGGTATTTTTGTATCAGCTGTAAAATGCATGGTCACAAAGCTGACACAGGGCAGTTTATCTGAGGAACTCAAATGAGTTACAGCAGTTACCTGCAACATACAAACTAATCAGCTGTACTTTCTATCCAGGAAACACATGTTTAGTAGTGAAAGCTATCAGTAATCTTCCACCACTGTGTTTGTTACACCTTCCCTCTCTTTGCCTGCAGGTTCATGTTTATAATATCTCCATGTGGTTTGAAACACACCCATCTGCATTTTTTTTCCGTCATGAAAAAAAGAACTGTCCAGAGGGAAAAGCTGAGGGATAAAAACATAAAAACAGCAGGGTCTCATATGACTGCTAGTTGTAAATGTTGGAGTGCATTAGACCTTCAACTATAAATTGACTTATCAATGAGTCAATCAAAGGATAAATCATTTAAATAATAGTACAATTAATGTTCAGGAAATGCTGTTTTCTGGAATAAGGAGACTTCCTGTTTACTCTCGTCCTTTTTCCATTCAACTGAATATGAAAAATATTAAAAGAGATGTGACAGGTGAACTGAGGGTTCTGTATCCTCCTCAAGGATACTTCAACATGCATACAGGAAAAGACAGGAGGAGGCGGTATCAAAGAGCAAATACGTGATTAAAGGAATACCTGTTCCAACCCCTGAGCCGCAGCAGCCCCAATCAAAGTGGTGAGTCAGACCGATCTGTGTGTGACTCACTGACAGTAAATGTGATTTGATGAGTCTGTTATATCACTTTTTAGTATCAACAACATCATGTTTAAGCTCCTGCTATTTGATATGCTGAAACATAAAAAAGTGTGTCTACTCCTGCATTCAAAACTTTACATAAGATATAGTATGTTAATATTAACTGCTCCAAATATCAAAAGTAAAAGTAGTCATGATGCATAATGGCTTTACAAATGTAAAGTCCGTATCACTAATGATGTCATGTCTGATGATGAATAACTTCAGAACATGTATGTTGGAAGATGAACACTGTGTGCAACTGTAGATTAGTAGCACTGCATTATATCATATAAACATTCAAATGCTGGAGCATCAATATATCTCACTGTTGATGTATGCAAAATATTTATCTACGGCTGATATACATTCTGCAGCCAATATTTCTTTACTTATAGTTAATTACAATTTTGAGATAAATAAAAAGTGTGGGTAGTACATTTCTAATACTTTTTCATTTTTAAGTTTCAAAAGTCTAAAGCACTCGTGCAGAATGGGCTGTTTCAGAATAGTGTCCAATATATTACTACATCAATGTTCAAGGGTGCACAGTACTGCAATAGTTACAGGGTAGTTATTGCAATGAAAATCTTAGGTCCCACATTATGAATAGCCTATCCATTTTTGAGTGTATTACTTTAATATAACAGCTATTAACTGTTATAGCTATTTTGAGGTACTTGTACTTTACGTGAGTATTTCCATTATATTCCACTGTGTACTTCTACTCCACTACAATTCAGAGGTAAATGTTGTACTTTTACTCCACTACATGTATTTAATCCCTTTAGTTTCTTTACAGATCTGGATTAATGATGGAAAATATAATCAGCCCTTAAATCAGACTTTAGTTCACCTGGAGTAAATCCAGCAGCTACCCTGCAGTATACAAAGCCATTCAAACTAGCTGCACCTTTACCAGCTCTGAGAACAGTATCTTGTCTTTACCCCTGGTCGTTTCCACTTGACCCCGGACTGCAGCTCCAGCTCTCCCAGGGGGAAGTGATAGTCCACGAACAGCCCGTCCCGGCCAACGTTCTTCACGTCCCCGTTCTCAGCGGGCAGGTCCCCCGTCAGGAGTTCCGCTAGCCAGCTGCGGGACTGAGAGCCTAGCAGCTCGTCGGAGCACACCGAGTCCCAGTCATCCTCCACAGAGGGCAGGGAGGATTCGGACGACACACTCAGTGACTTTCTCATGTCAAAAAAACCGTGTGCTCTGAACACTACTCTGAAGAGAATGCGACTTCTGACTTTCACTTACGACGGAGCTGCCCAGAACCCCGCCCCGTGGGAGAGGCGCAGGTACATGCTACCTGATCTGCGAACTGATAGCTGCTAACTGTGTGTACAGTGAGTGATGCTAACCTGAGCTCAGGTGAGGGCGGTGGTGCAGCTGTCACTGCTGCAGGGACTGACAGCACTTCAACATTCTTTTGTTTGGTATAGTTCAAGTGAAGTTTCGAATAATAGCTTACAGTGGTGTAAACCAACTAAGTAGATTTACTCAAGTACTGTAGTGCCATTTTGAGATACTTGTACTTTACTTGGGTATTGACATTTGTTGCTTTGTACCTATACCCTACTACAATGCAGATGTAAATGGTGTACCTTTACTTCACTAAATATATTTAATACCTTTAGTTACTTCGCAGATTTGGATTGATGTGAGTTTTTGTTTGGTATAGTTCTATGGGTTTAGTAAGGCAACACTGTTAAAAGCACAGCACACGAATGAGGTACTTTATCTTTAATCAAAAGTTTCCATTCAAATGTTAAACTACTGTAGCATAACATGAGCCCAGAAGTATTTTAAAGTTGATTAAATTAGCCCCACAGCTGCAACATCAAAGTTATGAACAAATCAATGCAGCAATAATCATGTTATACTCTGAAATGGGCCAGTCTATATGACAAATACCTCTACATGTGGGTACTTATTTTGATAAAGATGCTAATGTGCTTTTACTTTGGGTATATTGAAGTATTTATTGATGCCGATACATTTGTACTATTACATGTCAAGTTAACTTTGATGAGAACTAATATCAGATGCATTTAATAAAGCTTTCATCACCCAAAACATACACCAGGGGCAGTGGTTGAAAAATAACCAAGTAGGCTACATTAGGCTACTCAAGAAATGCACTTTAATAAGTATATTTACTTACAAGATCTAACAGGATGTCACAAAACCTCTTTTGTCAAGGACTTTGATAAATGTTTTTGTTTAAAGGATTAATGCCTTAAATAGGTTAACACTTAACATGATGACGAAGCTTTAAGCCCAGCTGCTGATTCATGACAGCTAATGTGTTTTGATTAGGGCAGTCAACGTTAACGCGTTAACGCGCGCGATTAATCTTGAAACCATAACGCGTTAAAAAAAATTAATGCAAATTAATCATATTATCAAGTTTGACCTCAACTTCCTACCGTAATTCCAGCGCGCATGTTTACCCGGCTGAATTACTGAAAGGCGTCACAAACACAGATAACATCCAGCAGTGGCTCAGTAAGTAGGGGCTTGGACTGGGAATCGTAGGGTCGCCGGTTCAAGTCCCCGAACAGACTTGAAATATGAATAAGTGGACTGCTACTTGGAGAGGTCCCAGTTCACCTCCTAGGTCCTGCTGTGTTGCCCTTGAGCAAGGCACCGGACACCTCCAATCCCCCCTCCCCATTGCTCCCCGGGCGCTGCACAATAGCTGCCCACTGCTCCTAGTACTAGGATGGGTTAAATGCAGAGGACTAATTTCACTGTGTGTGCTCTGCTGTGTGCATGTATGTGACTAATAAAGAGGGTTTCATCCTCCGATTCTATAACACGATGACTGAGGAGGCGTTCCCCTGTGTGCTTAACGGTACATTTCGTTTTAAAAAGCTTCCAAACGGAAGTTTAGATAAAACCAAAGTTGTGTGCACATATTGCAGTGATGAACTGTCTTTCCACCGAAGCACAACAACCCTGAAGTACCATCTTCGGGCAAAGCACATCTTTGCTGATGCTAGCACTGAGACAGCATCACGCCGTGTTCGCCAAACTACACTGGCAGAGTGCAGCAAGGGCAAGTCTGTCAACAAAGCGACAACAACTAAGCTAACCAATGCTATCACTAAATGGATCGCCGTTGACTGCAGGCCCATCAACATCGTTGAAGACCAGGCCCTGGTCACCAGGGGCTTCAAGGTATTATCCAGATCGCCTCAGATGACCCATCATAAGCCACCTGCTAGGGGAACTATTGTCACAAGAATTCATGAATTGTTTGGCAGCGAAAAGGCAAAGAAAGCGGAGCAGTTGGCACAAGCTACATTTATTGCACTGACTGGAGACCACTGGACATCAGTAAGCAACCATAACTACCTCGGTGTAACAGCACACCTAATCGATGACAAATGGCAACTGCACTCGTTCGCTTTAGGTGTGGGGAAAACAGAGGAAAGGCATTTTGCAGAAGCATGTGCTAGTCAGTTTCTTGAAGTTGCAAAGGAGTGGGAGATTACAGACAAGGTCACCACTATAGGAACAGACAGCGCGTGCAATATGATCGCGGCAGCAAGGTGTCTACCATTCGAGCACATGCCCTGTGTAGCGCACATTATACAGAGGGTAATCACAGTGTCTCTCCGTGACAGCGGGTTTGACTGTGCTTTAGCCAAGTGCCGTAAAATAGTCGGACATTTCAAACACAGATGGCCCTCCTACTGATGGGGTCAGAGTCAGAGTCTGATGATGAGGCACTGTCCACAGACAAAACTGTAGACAGGTATAAAGCAGAGCCCAGTGTCGGCATAGAGGCATGTCCACTACAGTGGTGGGCGGCACACACAGGTGCTCATGGTAAGCTGGCCCATATTGCACAGAGGTACTTGCCTACACCTGCCTCAACAGTGCCATGTGAGAGACTGTTTTCTTTGGCAGGCCACATTGTGCAGAAGAAGAGGTCCGCTCTGTCATCTGAAAATGTCAACAAGCTGGTCTGCCTGAGCAACTGGTTGAAAGAAAAGCATAAGAACAGGTTGACTGGAGTCATGTCTTCTTCTTCTTTTGGTTTAATGGCGGATCGCAACCAACTTTAAGGTGCATACCGCCACCTACTGTACAAGAGTGTGTAACATTATGTCATTTACCCTTTCTTCAATTCTACTCACCAGCCTTGTGTTATTTAAAAAAGTAAAGAGAGCCTTCCTGGTGACTCTTACCCCTCTCCCTCTGTTCCCAGTATCCCCATTAAATCCCACTCCCTCGCCACCTCTTGGACTTTATCATGTAACCTTTCTCTTTCTACTGCATACATGGCACAGTGAAATATGATATGTTCAATGTTTTCTTTCACTCCACAGGTCCCACATTTGTCACTATTCCTTTTCCCCAGTACAAACATGGTGCCATTTAAACCTGTGTCATCCAATCTGAGTGTTGTTGTGATGATTTCCTCCCTTCTGTTGCTTTCTTTGTAGTTCTTTGTTATCACTGACTTTTGTATTTTATGGTACCCCTTACCTTTATGGTCTTCCTCCCACCTTTTCTGCCATATCTCCATTCCTTTCTTCTCAATCACTGCTTTTCCTTCTCCTTTTCCAAGTGGAACTGGTACTGTTATTTCCTTTTGTAGTGCCCCTTTTGCTAGTTTATCAGCACACTCATTCCCTTTCAGCCCCTCATGCGCTGGTACCCTACAGAACTGTACATCCATGCCACCTCTGTGAAGTCTTAGCAAACTATGGTACAGTTCAATGATTAAATCTTTTCTGACAGATGTTACTGACTGTATGCTTTCCAACACAGCCATTGAATCTGTGCATACCACCACCCTATCTGGTCTGACCTCTTCAACCCACTGTAACCCAATAATGACTGCCACTATTTCGGCTGTATACACTGATAACTGATCAGATAATCTTTTGGAAATAGATATTTGGAACTCAGGGTCATACACACCAATTCCCACACACTCCTGTTTGTTCTTAGAACCATCTGTATATATTTTGAGATAACTGTAGTAGTTGCTCCTCAGGTAAATACTTGTTTTAACTCCTACTTCATTCATTTGCCATTGTCTTTTCTTTTCCAGAATACTCATATCGACCTTTACTTCTGGGAATAGCCAAGGTGGAACGCTACTCACTGGGGTGGTCCTGGTGAACCCTAAGGCCTCCATTCCATATTTCTTCATTTGTTCATTCCTTGTCCACCCAAACCCTAACCCCCTGGAGTCATGTCACACAAGTTCACGCTGTTTAAAATAATCTTATTCAACTAAGAGTGTGAAAAGGGACTGTTCACTTTGTATCTTCAAAGACACTATGGCATTCAGTTTCTTAAATAGGCCCACTGTTACTCACTACAGCATTCATTTGGGTGAGATGTTACTTTGCAAACTCTTTACAGGCAAGTTGTTTACATTCACTTTGTAGCAGATGTCACTTGCTAATCCTTCTAGTCTGCAGTTCATTACGGATGTTGTGGGCAATGCCAAGCACTCCCTGACACTTCTTACTCAGCAAATGAATAGATTCTAGTTCAGAAATGATCACAACTAAGCTGAGATCTTATAATAAAGTAAAAACTTTGATTCCTCTAACCAGTTTGTCATGCATTTCTTTATTCCAACACCACACATGATGTATTTGTTTTTATCTCCCCCAAAAAATACAAGTAAATACTAGTATTTTAAACTTGTGATTAATCATGATTAATCACAACCTGTTATTGTGATTAACTCGATTACATTTTTTAATCGTTTGACAGCACTAGTTTTGATTAATAACAATGTATAACCAACTCCCTGATATGTTTTTGATAAAAAAGGCAGTCATCTGTTCTGTGCTGGGAACATTTCCACAGCAGGAAGTTTACAAGATGTGACTGAACTTACTGGTATTGAAGTGATAGATGGCAGGGTTTCACAAAGGCACAAAGAGCAGCAGACACACAGACAGGCTGTAAACGATAAATTACTTTTATTGAGAAAAGATTGATTATGAAAACAATGACTTGGTTGAATCTGTCTTGCCGTGTGTGTGTGTGTGTGTGTGTGTGTGTGTGTGTGTGTGTGTGTGTATGTGTGTACATCACTGAGATGTGGCCATGATGCTGGATACACCTGTGAAAAGAAATACAGGGAGAAAAAAGGAGAATAGAGAAAGAATGTCAAACGTACAGTAACTTATCAGAACAAGACAACAGAATGCACTTAATCTAAAATAAGAAACATGCCGATTCATTTATCTGGATCTGTATCATGGTTTTTTGGGATGTCTGGTGAAGAGAAACCATCACAATAATCATCAACCTCTTCATATTCCTTGATGATATTTTACACATTACTGCATAAACTGTACACGTTTCATTGTATTTCTTATTGTACGATGTTCATTTCTATATTTCATTTTCATAATTTGTGAGAGCTTAAAACTGAAAAAGGTAAAGTAAAGGTTAGTAACTGTATACTGTTTTGTCAGCACATAAATTCTAGGCTCTATAATCTCTCAAAATACTTTGTAACACAAATGTGCAAAATGCAAATAAGGTGTGTTCATTTACTGACAGGAAACCTAACAGCGTGAATCATTATTCAATGGAATAAACATTATAAGTGAATCTAAAGAGCCAGCATGAGTCCACTTGATCCATACAGTAGAGTGTCAACAACCCTGATCACATGTCTAGTTTATTCCCCTCATTTATGCATCAGTTTGAGTGGCAGGACTCACTCTCAAAGTCGATCTTCTCCACGATGTTCTTGGGCTTCACGCTCTCCTCCTGGTTGAAAATGAAGATCTGTCCTTCCTCGTTCTCCGTCCAGCCGTACTTATTCATCCACACCTTCACCTGCGTGTCTGCAACAACGGACAAGACAACCGTGAAAGGTTAGGGTTGATCAGAGAATTTAGTATAATGAGATATGGCACAATCATGAATATTATTATACAGGATAAACATTTCTGTTGAATAACTTTAAAAAGGTAGCTACAAAGTGTTTGCCTACTTGCACAGTAGCCTATTCATAGTCTTGATAGTGGTGTCCTTACATTTATTAACCACACTGGTGTTTTTAAGGACTTCATCTATCTGATATTCATGGGAGAAAATGTGTCAGCTTTTTAAAATGTCTGTCATAATAAGCTGATGGTTGACAATGCTTTCAACTTTACCAGGATCTAGTGTTGACAGGTACATGAAATCATCCTGCCGAAAGCAATAACCCTCTACAGCACCTCATCTGTGGCTGCCAGAGAACTTTAGTTTCACCATTCTATTATCCTGAACCATTTGCACATATTGTACTCATGTTACCTCACTGGATATAGTTTACATTTAATAATAAAAAGCTACTGTGCACAGTTTAGAGAGTATTCAAATGTATTCTGTATATTTTATATACGTTTGTATTCTTAGATATTTTATGCGAACATGTATATTTTTGCTTTCAATTTTATCTTTTGTTAAAGATGTTTTATAATTTTTGTACAATGACCTTCGTAGAACTTTCTCACTATAACTTCATGATGATTTCTCTGGCAGGTGTATGATTCTATCTCCTTACCCAGCGGGTCTCCCAGCATCTCTGCCAGTAACCGGTGCTCGATGGTCTGGTAAGTGATGCCCACTACATGGCAGATGACTGTCAAGGAAGATCAATTTAAGTTTAACATGAATCTTTTCAGTCTAGGTCACGTTATCTTCCACTAACTTTTCATATTGACTGTAATTGTAGAGTCAGTTGATGATACTCACACTTGCGAACAGAGTCCTCGAAACCAGTAATGCCGTCAATGAGCTCTCTGTTCTCCTCCAGACTTGTCTGTCAGGAAACATGAGGGGGGTGGTTGATTAATTAACACCAAATAAACACACACTGTTTGCAAGTTTGGAAAGAGGAAAGAAACAATAACGTTTCAGAACAAGGATGGCAGAGATGTTTTGATGGATGACTCAGCACACTGAGGATCCGATCTATCTCTGTTTGTTTATCCAAGGTACGTATTCAGTTAAAACACAGTGCACAATACATGAGCCCCTACGGTACGGTTCAAATGAATACAAACTACACGAACACACTTGTTTAAGTTACCATTTATCATCCATTATTGTGCAATGTAGAGAATCTTTTTACGTAATAATGATATTTCATTTGATATTAACCTTGTGAAGGATATTTCTAATCAAGTGTGTACATGTACAAGTATTCAGACTCAGAAATCTTCAAATAATCTCAGAAATGTGTGTGTATGTGGTGTGTGTGTTACCCAGAAGCTCTGGAAGTGACACGTCTCCAGCAGGTTCCCCAGGTACAGGATCTGTCTGATGGGACGCTCCTCTTGCTGCGACACTGTAGTCAAGGAACTGGCTTCCGGCAAATAGACAGAGCCCCCGACCCCCCCCCCCCCCCCAACCCTAAACAGTGACATTGCTAATAATTATATAGACAATATATTTAGATTAACTACAGGAATTAAATCACCAAAAGCGTATCATGACTACACATAAGATAAAGGAAATTTCAGCCCCTTTTGTTCTAGTCAGACGGCATCAAATAAAGAAAACTGCACCAAAAGGATACGTGTGTTTGATCAATCATACACTTGCAGAGAGTGAAGTCGGTGTGTGGCAGATTGGTCAGAGCCTTGAGCAGAATCTGGGAAGTGACCTGAACCTGGAAGTAGGCTGGGTTGAACTGGTACCTGCAGAGGAAGACATTTGTTTACTGCACCACATCTTGGGAAGCCCATTATTTTTTCTGATCAGTTAGACACATTTGTTTGAGAACGTTAATTTATCCAAACTAACGTTATGTGCCTGTATTTGGATAGTGGCTGCCTGTTTGTGTAACTTACAGCTTGAGGACTGCCAGGTTGGCCTCCAGGTCGTAGGCGTTCTCTTTAGCTTGTGTCTCTACATAGCGTTCCAATGTGGGAAGGTTTTCTGGGTTGTACCTGTGAGGAAAGACACCAGCATTAACTAGGAATCAGTGTGGATGACTCAGAGCTTCTATGGTGTGCATATACACAGCAGGTTATACATTTTCAGCACGTTGTTATTTAGTATGCAGTGATTGTAATATGTATTTGAAAAAGCATGTGTTTTATGGCTGAATTGGTCAGATAAACTTCATTCCTCAATTGCCTTTTTCTATTTTGTGGGTTTAGTCCTTTGGATTATTTCAGGATGTTGGCAATCCTTATGAACTTTTCATTTATTTCTGCTTTATCAAATGGCAGATCTAAAAGGAAGAATTATCCAGGTAAGCCTCTATATGTCAGGTGCTGTTTTGAAGTGTAGTCATCAACATTAAGCAGGTAACATCTGTCACTCGTTTTACTTGCAGCCCTTAATGAACATACATTTGGCATGTAGTTATGAATGCAGAACATGTAGGCCTACTTGTATTGGAGTAATTTCTCATATGGTATATTATTAAACGTTACTGAAGTTAAATATTTGAATATGTATTTAACTATTTCTTTCATGAAAGGAGCAGATGTTTTTATGTTTATCGAGCTGTTAGATGATGTTAATAAACGTTTCCATTGCTCGTTTGCTTCGACATACCAGTATACATAATACAGTGTTGGCATACGACAGATATAAAAATAACAGTTTCATTGTATAAAATGTACACAATTATATGTGAAGGGGCTTTGTATAACAAAATTAACTTAGCATAGCTTAGCTTAAACATTAGCAAAAAAGCTAAGTCAGTGTTAGCCTAGCTAGGTTATCAATACGGTAGGAGCATCACCCATACCTATCGATTCCTCGTAGGAGCTTCCCCACGTTCGCCCTCATTTGATCGAAGGACGACGTCATTTGGTCCAAACTTTGGCAGCAACTTTAAGGTAAAAAACCGAATTAAGTCCGCACGTGGGCCGCGTATCAGAAAGCACCGGGGCGGAGGAAGAAAGAGTCGGTCTGGAAAGAGCGATGCACAGGCGGACCGGAAAAAGTACGGACCTGCACAATCGAAGGACTGCTGTCTTCTTCTCCTGGTTTACCGGCAGCTTACATCCTTAGTGTAGCATGACTACCTTCTGACGTTCAGTTCTTCACTCCTTCTCCTGTAAATCCTATTTGTTTAAATTTTTCTGCCACCACCTAGTTAATCTCTGTGACAAATTGTAGGCCTGTCAGGTTAAATACCTTTGTTTGATAATGAATTTTTACGGAAATGTTTGGTATAAACATTACCCTTATAATATCAACACCATTGTATTATGATGAGAAAAAAACCCTGCAGTGAATTACAAGGTGAATATGGATGTGAAAAGACATTGTAATGTCTGTAAAAGTGGAGTATCTTTGAATATTTCAAACTTTTGTTTTTCCTGAGACAGATGACGTTTCTAATAAAATCAAAGTTTGGAGATACAGGTGTGTGTAAAGCAGGGATGTCCAAACTTTTTTCACTGAGGGCCATATACAGAAAAAAACATACGAAGGGCTGGGCCCCTCACTAGAGGTGAGGTGTATTTCATCATAAGTTAAGTTATAAGTGAGCAAAATCAATCAAATATAGGTAAATGATGCTTGATAGTTGAGTATATGAAACTGCCTACATCACAGCTTTTCATAGGGTTTCATTTATTTAGTTGGCAGCTCATTCCTTAAGACAGAATCACCAGAGTGCTTATAATAGGGGGAAATATGGAGGGTATATTTCAAGCTTGTTAAACACTTGTAATAAGTGATTGCACTTCTACTCAACTAAGATTTGTTTGAAAATGTTTTCAGCTTTCACTGACTGAATTTATTTGAAAAGTGTTTTTTTTAGCACATGAATACTTTGTAGTATATTTTGACATATACATAATTAAGAAGTACAATTTAAGACAAACACACGTTTCAGGTGTGGGCCATATTCCAGTTTACTTTTTGAATTTGCTGTGGGCTAATTAAAAGTGGGCCACGTGCTACATTTGGTCCCTGGGCCGTAGTTTGGATACCACTGGTGTAAAGTTTGCAATGTGAAAAGGATACTGACATATGGTTCAACATTGTTAAGAATTACAGAAATGTATTTTTTCTTACTATGACAATGGCAGTTCAAGAATATCAGGCCAATCAGAGGCAGAGTAGGGCATGGATCTTTCAAACTTGTGTGTATGAATGTGTATTTTTGAGTGGGCCTTCGGAGCAATATGCATTTGTTTCATAGGATAATCGGCTCTCGCTCCAATACATTTTTCGATCTATTGGGCCAGTCAACAAATTATTTCAACGTTTGAAACCTTTTGTAAAAATTGTATTCACCTGACCCTGGACACCTAAACTTCCTTATTTAAATAAAAAATAATAATTTAACTTGGAAAGTAAGATTAATTTTCCTACCTCAGTCATTTCATCTTTTACATGTTCGTCTGTCCAGCCCCTGTCATCTTGATCTGTGTGCTTTTTTTTCACATCTTAAAACCACTCACAAAGAAGTATATGATTTGTAGCAAAAGGACTTATATTGCATAAAGTATGTGAAACTGTAAGTGCACGGCCAAATATGACTAAGAGGCTGACAAAGATAAGTGAATACATTATGTGGTAGGATGTGATATGATATGATGAAATTTATAATTAAACACAGAGAGGAGAAACAGGGGGTTAGGTTCGGTGATAATGAAAGGAGCATTCTGGAAGTTTACGGAGTTAGGAAGGCTGTATCAGTATATTCTCAGTTAAAAGAAGTTGGAGGTCACACTGTTGCTGCACATTGACTGTTAATAACAACATTGCAGCACATCTTCTTAATAAGGAATTTCCCCAAGCTTAGCAAATCTGCTTCTGGACAAGTAAAGTGTTCAGCATAAGTTAGCTTGACAATCTACCCCAGTAAATGTGAACTTGCGCTGTAGTTACCTCACTAACCCCAAATCCTGCTTCATAGTAAAGGACACTGGTTTTAAAATAAAACTAATAAAAAAAATGTTTTAAAAACAGGCAAGTATTGAAGACGGGTTAGCCTATGACAAATAAGATCCTTGTGCAGAACCTCAGGACAACCTAAGGCAGGCACAGCCACGAGTACTTGGCCTAGTTGCCACTGTTTGAATGGACAGTGTGCAACTCTTTGCTCTTAAATAGGAACACAACGCTGAGTGAAATGCTACACATCAGATGTAGGATGATATACTTGGACTTGCATGATTATTGATACCTGGTAGCAGGAGAAAACCCTCACTGCACTATATTACACCTTTAGGGTCTGAAGCCCCCCTAAGAGAAAGGACCATTAAGAAACACACTGATAAGGGACAAGCCTTAGACTGGACCTTATAATGATCATTTATGCAACTCTTCCAAAATGACACATAGGTATTTGTAATGAATATGTTTTACTGCTGGCACATTATCCGTGATAATATGACATTAAAAGCGATGGACGTTCATAAAAGTAATGTGTGCTGTAGTGTGCATTATGTCTTGGTAATTTTTTATATTTCACAAAAATATTACAATTCAAGTAAATCTAGCCATCCACTGTGGGCATGAGGAGAAAAGTGAAACTTAAAGGTCACATATTATACTGTATTTCAACAATATAAAACCAGTCTCTGAAGTTTTGGTCAAAACACCAAACAGATCATGAATTGTAGCAAACCATACACCCCTCTATTTCAGCCCTGTTCCTGAAGTGCTGATTCTGTGACTTTAGCTTTAAATGCCAATAAGCTGCTGCTGGCCACGCCCCTTTGCGGAAATGTTTCAGTGGTTACCATGGTTGGTTTGTTGCTTATGCCTCAGAAAATCTTGCGATTAATCATGATTAAAATGTCCATCTCTCTGTCCCTTGGTTGAAAGGCATGATGTTGTCCGATCCCATCCTCAGCTAATCCTGATCAACATCACACCCCTGCTTTAACCCTGGGTTCGTCTGTAAGTGTACTCAGAGCCAGTGAGCAATGGACTTTCAAAATAGTAATATTAATAATAAAAAAATGAACATTAACAGAAATGTACAAAATGAATAAGTTAATGCGCTAATAACGCGTTAACTTGCCTAGTCCTAATATAATATGTAGTTATTGTGTTTTTTTAATCTCTTAATCTATGGTTGGTCTCCATAAAGGCTCACCCATAGGGTCCCATTCTGCTTTTAGAGGCTGGTGAGAGCAGAGGGTGAAGTTAATAGTCAAAAGAACTATTTTTATGAATAGATAACAGTCTCTAAAAAAATATTTGTTCAACCATCAGTTTCATAAACTAGACATTAAATTAATGATTGTTCTACCTTGACTAGGGTTATCTTGAAAACTAAAGCCTTTTAGGGGCCCTAGTTCCTCTTCTCACACCTCTATTCCACCTAGCTCAGCTGTTTTCTGTCAGCTGTGAGGGACACAAACAGAGAACATCAAATTCATAACTACTGAAATACTTTACCCACTCAGTTATTAATCTTTATTGATAACCTCAGCCCTGCTGCTGTGGATTGTGGAGTGAACGTTCAGGCGGTTATCTGTGGTTCACTGGCCTGTGATATGTGTCTGTCACATGTAGGCGTTTGTGAGCCATTTGGCACAAAATGAGACACTAGGCAGGTAGCCTTCAGACAGAGCAGAGGGAGGATAAAGGTCAAATGTTACAGATCATTTCAAGATGTTGGGTTCACTTTACTTAAACCCACTACAGTTTTTTTCAATTGCTAAAACACATTTTAGAAAACAGGGCTGATTTCTAAAAAAAGACTTGACACAATTTGCAAGACCAGACACCCAAAGTGCAGAACAGCCCATACTGTATGTCGAAGCACTGCGCTCAGAAGTACATTAACACTTATCAAAATCAAACTTTTGCACCAAATGGAACACATTTTATTCATATTACCAGATTTTTTAACCAACAACACAATGTTGTGCTTAATGAGAAGCACATTCCTCTTTCTGGGCTTTGTCCTGTACATGGAGAAATCAGCATTACTGAAATATGTGCAGAAACACAAATACTGCTAAGACAAATGTATTTATTTCCACAACGAATCAGTGCAACATTCATGAAAAGCACATAGTTACAATTGTGTGAACAAATTGTAACTATGTAACTATATGCTCACTATACAGTTTTTGACACATAAAACCTAATGTTTTAAACTGATACTCAAAGAGCAAAACCTCAGCTCAAATCTAACAAAACACACTTTCAGCTCTGCACCCAATTTGCAGTTCAACTTGACACCTTTTTGCAAGACAGTGCACACGGTTCTCTGAGTAAGACACAGAGATCTGACAGATTCACTTGTTTGCCATTTTCAAAACACTACCATTAATAATGCTACACACATGAACCAATAAACAGTCCATCTGACCATAAACACCAAACTGCTTTATTGATGACTCATACATCAGGATGTTAGCACTAGAAAGTACTTTATAAGAACAACAACAATGGATATATGGATAGCAGCAAGAGGAAGAGGTAGAGGTGGGATAAGAGAGGGAGGATGAATTGAAGTCAGTTGAGGAGTTCAAGCTGTATGACCGTGAGGCCTCTAGGTGCTGTGTCCAGACCCAGCTAGGTGGTGAGCTGCAGCCTGAGTACTTTTGTTTCCTCTGTTTTTTGTACAAGATGTGATTTTGATTATTAAGCACAATGGTGTGTAGCTGGTTGGCGAAAGTGTCTTTGTACTTTAAATGTGTGAGCCATTTGGTGCAAAAGTTTTCTAGCTTTATGTAGTTTTGAGTGAGTTCGCAAGAGCTCTGAGGTGTGTTACACTTTGGGTTTGTGGTTTTGCGAATGGTGTTATGAAAAAATAAGCCCAAAAAATGTGTTTGAGCAACTGCAAACAACTGTTAATACAATAAATATAAAAGAAAAGAAAAAACAGAAGAAGAAAAATACTAAGGAAGCATTTTACCATCTAGTATGGCCACAGCACCTCAACACCACAGGCAACATCCTTACTGGCTGAACATGGAGGGGAAAGCACTTTGAGTGCTGCATCCAGCCCCGGACAGCACCACAGCATCCCCCTGCTCCACTTCCACTGCATGCACCACAGGGCCGACAGTCCTACAGCTTCCATCCTCATGCTGGTAAGATCTGCTCAGCTGACTTTGATTGAATTCATCTCACTGGTTAGTATGCCAGACATATTATCAGTCCAGAGGATTCATAATTATCCGTTTGTTTACTATTCCCCTGTTACAAGCCATAGACAACAGATATTGTAAATAAAACAATATTCAAATTTTAATTTCAGATATTCAACTGATAAAGTCACTTTTTAAAACAATACAGTATAACAGGGGACCCTCATTGTATCTGTGGGGAAATCTTTTGAACAGAAAACTGACAGGGATCTCCAAGTACTACTGATTCACACACACACACACACACACACACACACACACACACACACACACACACACACACACACACACACACACACACACACACACACACACACACACACACACACACACACACACACACACACACTGCCAAACAAGTCTATAACACACTGGCAATGACATCTCTGTAACATGCACACACCCAACAGGAAACAGAAATGGATAATGCAAATGAGAGGAGAAAAAATGTTTGACAGAGAAGAGAGGAAGGTGTGAATGAGGGAGGGGGGAGGGACGGAGGTTTGATAGCAGGCTGACAAACTGAAACAGGAAGGTGTGTGAGTGTGACAGCGGAGTGTGTTCTCAGCAGCTCACTCTCTTCTGAGAGTTTTTCAGTGTTTTGCCTGTGGATGTAAAGGCCACAGAGTCCGTCAGGAAGTGTGTGTGTAAGGGAGAGTGTGTGTGTGACATGCTAGCAACATAAACTTCTAAATGGATTTCCACCACAGGACAGCTCTGGATATCTCCACACGGAACCCTCAGGAGGACTTTGAGATGCTGCAGAGAGTCGGAGGAGGAACCTACGGAGAAGTGTACAAGGTCAGAGCCTCCTGCTGCACCACACCTGCTGAACACACACAGTTTCAGCAGATGTGTTTTTGTTCCTTATTTTCTGAAAAATTGCTCGCTGAAACAGTTGGCACAGTGTAGAAATACTAAGTTACAAGTAAAACTACATTCAAATGAATCAGTAACAACGAAAAAAGTACTATTATCCAATAATATGCAAACCAATAGTATTTATTATGCAGAATGTTATTAATTCATAATATTATTTGTAAAGTAATTACATTATAATAATATATGCATTAATGAATTGATCATTGTATGCAGCTGGAAGAGGTTTTACAGATGTTGTTCTGTAACTGCTGGGTAATGCACTAAACAATAGTAGATGGTTATATTTTGTGATAGATAATCAATAATAAATACATCTTTAAATATCACATCATCCAATAAAGTTAACAAACTCATGCAGCGGAACAGAAGTGCACTATTTGTATTTCATTCCAACATGTAGTAGTAGGAAGCAGCATCCACCTGATGTGTGAATTGACGTTCTGTTTCTCAGGGTTGGGTATAGTGTGATGTGTTCGAAGGAAGTAGGAGAGATTGATTTGTGTCTGATTGGGTGATGCGAGGCAGCACCCTGCAGCAGGAAGTGGTTTTGAAAGGGAAAGTGTTCCTGTCATTAGATTGGGCCTTTTTATGTTGAGAATTTTACTCCTAGCCAGAAGCCTCAACTCTGGGTGTTGCTCAAACTTCTTCAGTGTCTTCTCGACCTTCCTTCTATACGTCACTATTTTACTTTTTCACAATTTTAGGACCTCAAGCCTTAAGCACAACCTAAACACATGTTAAAATGGCGGAGTCTGTGATCTAACCAGACCCTCTCACTCCAATCCCCTGGTCTTTTCATGAGATATTCTACATTATAATTATTATTTGTATTCCAGTATATCTCTTTTATGTTAGTCACGGTTGGCATTTTGGTTTGTCTCTGTTGAAAAATCCCTTAAATTTTAACATGCACATTAAATAAGTGTTGAGTGAAACATCAGACTTTAAGACGTGTGTCTGGATGTTGAATGAGAACTGCTTTCATTTTATCATTTCTTTTTGTGAACAACATTCAGAGTTCACTACTCCTCCCCGAGGGTATGGTAACCTGTCTTCGTCCATTTTGCTTGCTTTGTTTGAATTCTTGAATCCCTACTTGTACGATATGTCACCTGGAACTGTCCCAAACACATCAACATGAAAATAAAGAGCTACACAGGGCTCTGAATCTTTGCAGAGGCCGCTACATATTTGGATGGGACATGAGTGATGATTGAGAGGGATTGCTTTTGTACATTTCAATTTGTTTTTTAATCAAATCCTTCTCATTGGGTCCTTAACAATGCTTTATTTTTTCCTCTACGACCAGAGATTAGTTTCTTATTGCTGAACATCGTTTGCACAGTTCAGGATAAAGTGCTTTATATGTATCAAATCTTATTACACATAACAGGGACCACTCATGGAATGTGACACACTATTATCTTCATTGCTAAACTGAAACCTCTGTTTGTCCACAGACAGATGGAGATCAAAGGTTCACTTACATTACAGAGGAATGTTCTGTATTACGGTTATGAGCATCAATTCATGCAGATAGCTTTGGTTTTATCTGATGACTTCTGAGGTTAAGTTTTACAAACATGTCACAGCCCCAACGTCTCTGCACAGAAATCTGCTGTGTCAGTCTGTCAGTCTGGTTCTGTTTGACTTCCAAAGCTTTTCTGGGCCTTGAGTCGCCAAGACCTCGACATGGACACTATTGCAATGTGTGGCATTTGAATTTGATTACAGTAAACCTTCAGGGGTCATACTTGGATTGTTCTGTACAATCAAGACACACACATCATGTTCATCAGGCATAGTTCAGTGAACACGCCTCTGGGATTCTCTGGTACTTCCTACAAAAATAGTCAGACCTGAAATAGTCCTGTAGGCCTACTGAAAAGTACAAGTACGTTGCCATAGTGATCAGTTTCTCTTTCCACTGGCTGTGTCTAATCTGAGAATGATTCTCTGAACAGTCAGAGCCAAATGTTTTACTTTATACTACTCTTTATGTATTTATAAGATTGTTTAAGTTAGTGTGATGTACTGTTGTAGATGAATATGGGGTACATTTTTAAGCTAGCAGTTAAAGTATATAAAGTAGTTCAACTTAGGATAATATTTTGTTCAGGTGTGTTTTTTTTGATTGGTATTTATTTATTAAAATTTGGGGAATCAAGTCTGATTTATTTAGAAAGTTCCATTGCTTCAGTGCCTTATTTAAGTATTTAAGTCTTTAAATAAGTAAAGAATTAGCCTGAAGGTCATTGTTGTTTGCCGATGTTACTTTCATATCCTAAGATTTCAATAACTATAGCTGGGACAGATTTGTATTATTTTATTTTGTACTTTATCAAACGCATGTTGCAAATAAGAACTTCACCACGTGTTTCCTCGTCCCTAAATGGGCTCTTTAGATTTGTCAACAATTGTAAATATCAGTGTTTGGAAGCTACAGGGAATATCTGGCTCTTCTTGTTCATCTCTGTGCTCAAACTGTTCAACAATAAACGTTATGCTTCTGATGCAAAGCAGGTTATCTGGTTGAGAGGACTTCCTGTAAACAGGTCAGTGGCCCCCGCGCCTCTGCTGTACAGAGAGGGAGATTTGCATAGCTGTTCTCCTTCAACATATGGACACACACACATCAAACACAGATACAGATACGATCACACGCACACACTGAAGTTAATATTTTCTGCTCTGGGTTGCTTCACTGAGTACAGCGAGGTCAGTCTGCAGAATGTGAGATGACCATGATGGAGATCAGTGGAGGAAATACATTAACAACACATTCTCTACTTAAACTCAAATGAGAGTTACTCTTGTTTTATCTAGTAATGTTACGAGTATTTATTTATATACAACTTTTAACTTTTTTCTACTCTACTCTTCAGTGAAAACCAACAAATAATGTTCAATCCTCTTGCAAAATGCATATTCACAAAGCTGCAAACAGGGCTTTTTTTCTGATGAACTGCTCACAAGTGGACTTTTTGAGATACGTGTTTCTCACAGGACAGAGTCAGGCAACCATTATGATCGTATAGAATTGGAGGCATTGCTTGCTTTAACTTTTAATACTTGTGTTTTTTGCTGACAAAAGTTACAACGGTCAGATTTTTAATGCAGGACTTTTACTCGTAGTGAATAGGTTTCACAGTGTTATGATAGTCCTTTCACTTTAATAAAGGATGTCAATAATACTACTGTCACCACTGATGGAGATAACCTGATTTAAGTCTAGGTTTATTAGGGTACAGTTAGAAGGAGGGAGTGTCGCAAAGGATCAGTTAGAGGAATGGGCATCAGCATGAAGACAGTCAGAGAGAAAGACGTGTTGACTGAACTGGATGAAGTGGGAGCAGCTGTGGCTCAGGAGGTGATGGACAGTCAATTTCCTCAGTTTCTGCAGTCCACTTGTTGTCCTTAGAGAAGGATACAAGATACATAACCCCAAATTGTGCCCATTGGTATGCCTACAGTATTGAATTGTATGTGAATCTTTTTGGATAAAAGCATCAGCTAAATTACATACAAAGTCTTGGCTCGTTAGTCTAGGGGTTTGATTCTCACGTAGGATGGAAAGATCCTGGGTTGCCATATATATCTGTTTATAGTACACATATCTATATATTATACATATCTGCCATATACATCTGCTTATACGTAATATATGCATCTGTCCATACCTCCTCATTCAACAGTGTAAAGTATTTAAATACTTCAATGTATTCCACATATGTATATATTTCACATCCTCAAATCTGTATTGTTGTTATTGTAAATATTCTTCTCTCTTTTTGCACTATTTTATTTATCTTATTTGCACCATGTATGTTGAGTTGTTGGAGGAGCATGGGATATAATATTTTCATTGCCAACATATACGTTGTATATGCTGTGCATGTGACCAATAAAACCTTGAAACCTGAAACCTTGATATACCAGCAGAGCCCTTCTTTAGCGAGCAAAGTGGCGGTGGAAGGATGCTTAACCTACAGGTTGGTGGAACGAAACCTTGTCTAAATCCTGACCGGATCAAGTGTGGGCTGGGTTGCATGTATTGTATGTTACAGTGCGAAACTAGAGTCCTGGCAGACATGGTGGCATGCACCCAAACAACATTTTGGCCTGCTGAGGCATCATACTTCCTTTCTGTAACTGTCAGCGTCAGTGCTGGGAACACTAACTGGTTCTACCTGCTGGACAGCAAGTCACATAAAGACACACATCAACGTACCTTCTTTTGTTTTTTCAAACCAGGCTGATTTTATCCAGCCAAGCCCATGGTATGAAAAAGGCTTTTTATCAAGATAAACTAGGATAAATAAGCCCCATGTAGCCTCTAAAAGTGATAACATTGTCTCGACAACTAATTGGAAACAAACTTATCTGTGAGGTAAATGCATCACACAATAGATACACTTTTTTTTTTCATTCATAGTTTATAAAGGGCGTGGAGAATAAATCACTGATAACATGTAACACCTGTGTGATCATCCTGAGGCCACAGCAGGCTAGCAGCCAGTGTTTGAATCACACAGGGGCTGTGTGGGAGGTCTGTTTTCCGGGGTGAGATGTGAGGTTTTAGGGGAGAGCAGGGACGAAAGTAAAACTTTTCAGACAAATGTCATCTTAAAAGAAACGTCACAGATAAAAAACTATTTTCGGTTGGGATCATCGCCTCACATGTGTGTTCTGTCAAAGGCAGGTGCTCATTAGAACACAGTCTGTATAATCT